>NW_020200733.1:43992-45472 GCF_001531365.2 Cynara cardunculus var. scolymus
TTCTCAATCTTCGTCAAGGACTTCAGAGGGGCGTTGGAGTCCTTTTTCATTGGCCACTGGTAGCCAATGGCATCAAGAAAGTTGATGATCTCGGTGGTGGAGGGTTCGCTGTCGAAGGGACCCTTGGGAAGACGGAGAGCTAAGAGGAGTGTAGACACACCAAAGTTCACTTCCATGCGGTTGAAAGTGAAATGGATTTGCTCCATCTTGCGTCCAACATCGTCTTGGACTTTGACAACCTCAACAATGTACCAGAACTGCTGAAGAATTTCCTTGACCATGAGGGGCTCATGGTTGAGAGCGTAGCCTAAGGACGACTACTTGAGGAAGTCAGCCGCATCTTGGTAATGTGCCTTAGAGGAAGGTATCTCCAACAAGGCAATGTGGTTGTTGGCTTTGACGGAGATCTCGTCAATGGAGAAGTTGACATTCTTGGCAGCCATCTGTTTGTATCAATAAGAAGTAGAGCAAACAGGTTGTTAGAAATAAGCCAAGAGTTTATGGTTAAGATTATAGAACAAGTTTTTGAATAAGTAAAAACTTCTTTTGAAAAATCCTTAAAAGATTAGGTTTATCAAGTGGAATGTGTATAAAGAAACAAGATTATAATCAAGAAAGTGATGATTAATGAATCTTTACTGTTTAATGTATTAAGAGAACAAAGTTCTTAATCATATTAAACACATTTCTTGTATTAGTAAGAAGAAAAAAAGATTTAGACATTTGAAGATTAAGATGGAAGGTCGAAAAGGGTTTGAAGATTTAGAGAGATTTCTTGCTTTGGAGAGATCTTAGCAGAGGTTCGTCTAAGAAATTTGAAAGCGTAAAGAGAAAAGTGGAAAAGAAGTCTCATATTTATAGATAGGAGGAGAGAGAAATAATATGAGAGAGAGAAAAGACGACGGTTCGGGAAAATGGTCATGATGAAAAATATGCCACGTTCTCATCCATGATTGGATGGCATTTAATGAGGTAGCGTAGTGACAGAACATTTTGCGCGTCTCAAAGCGTCACTCATAGTAAACAGAGAATGTCGTCATAAAGACGGTTCATTAACTATTTTCTTTTAAAAACAAATAGTTTTTAAGAAATAAAGAGTCATTCAGTGTCAAAAGGAAACTGAAAACCCCATTTWAAACATTTTATCACTGAAGAGAAATATCCAGTGATGGTTTTAAGACATCAGGCTTTAGTGATAAGAGAGTCACTGAAACTGGCATTAAAAAACATTTTGATCACTGATAAGAAATGTTTCAGTGATCTTTTAGATTTTTAAGATAAGTATAAATATATACTTGAAGATGTGGTGAGTGTAGAGAATCACTGAGACCACTTTTTAAAACATTTATCACTGAAAAAGAGAAAGCTTCAGTGAAGGTTTAAAGTTGAGAAAAGAGAAGAGTAATCATACCTTAGAGAGAATAGATATATTTACTCAAGAGTTCAGTGTTAGAGATAGAGCACTGAATCATTTCACTTA
>NW_020200733.1:50945-60831 GCF_001531365.2 Cynara cardunculus var. scolymus
AGAGCAGCCTTTGTGAACGATTTCACCTTAGTTGATTTCTCAGCCTTGGTTACTTTCTTGCCCTTAGCTGGTGAACCAGCTTTGGCGGCAGAAGGACACTTGCTGGCAATATATGTTTTCTCACCACATAATTCCCTTCTCATTGGTTCTAGGAGGAACCTTTGAAGAATTGGATTCCTTAGGTGAAAAGTTCACCTTGAGCTGTGACTTAGATTTCTGATGCGATTCAGATTTCTTAGTCCCTGAAGAAGAAGAAGCTTTACAAGTTGAAGGAATAGACCTTGATCTATTAGACTTGTTAGACTTCTTGGGAAGGGATGCTGTGACAATGGATTTCCCTTTGCCTTTGCATTCAGAACTCGAAGGAGTTCCTTCAAGATGACTCTCAATAAAAGAAGAGGACTGAGAGGAAGAAGTGTTGGGAATAGAAAAGACGAAGGTACCAAACTTGAACATGGTCTTGTCTTTAACACATTCTTCCTGATCATAGGAGAATCCTACACCTGTCTTTATGTTGGCGGGGATCTGAGCGATAATGATCTCAGAGGCCTTGATGGAAGCTTTACACCACCTTTCAATGGTAGCTTTCTCAGCCTTGAGTTCAGCGATTGCTCACTCACGCTCAGCGATAACCTTCTCACGTTCAATAGTGATGGCTTGGTTTACAATAACCTGATCTTTAAGATTTTCCTCAACAGAGGTCAGTTCTTTGATCTTAGAATAGCAAATCTTCAATTGCTCTTGAAGATCAAATCTAAGCATTTCAGCTTTCGATTTGCCATTGAGGGCATTGTAAAGGTCAACCGTTAGCGTATCTAGTGCAGAAAGACTAGAAGAAGAAGATGGTTCATTCAGGAAACATACCTGTGTAGAAGAAGAAGAAGATGGCTCAGAGGAGGTAGACACTTTAGAAGATCCTTCATCAGCATCTATGGCCATCAAGCAGACGTAGGTTTTATCCTCTTCATCTGAATCAGATTCTGGAATATCCTCGGAAGAATCTATCTCCATGATGACCACGGGAGGAAGAAAATAAACAAAAGGGGTAGAAGAAGTTTCAACTGAAGAAGCTTCATTGATTAAAGCTAAAGGAGAGCTTTTCATTTCCCTAGATTCTTTTACAAGATTCCTTTTCAGTTGACGAGATTGCTCATGGTTAAGCATAATCCCGTATAAAGTAGAAATAGAAAGAGTGGACATGTCATTTGACATCTTGAGACATATGGAAAAGGTGTCCCAAGACTCAGGAAGGCATTCTAGAAACTTAGTCAAAGAGAAAGAGTGGACATGTCTCTGATGTACTTCATACAGCGTCTCAAACTTTCCATAGAGAAATCTTTCATACTGTCTTACTAGACTGATCTTTCTAGTCTCCTGAACCTGAGTGGTTCCTTCATATTGGACATAGAGTGTATCCCACATGGATTTAGAGGTTTTGAGTTTCATCACTGAGTGATAAATCTCATCAGGAAGAGACATAGTTATTATAGACCGAGCACGCGTGTCTATAGCTATCTTCTTCTTGTCCTCATCGCTCCACTGATGTGGGAGCTTTGGAATCTGTCGTTCAGGAATCGCGACATTCGTAGCTGTTGCTGGAATAGTGGGAGAAATAGAAAATGGAATATATGGTCCATTTTCTATGTAATGTGGAATTTCAGGATCCACACCTTCTAGAAAGAGGGACATTCGGTTCTTCCAGAGACTAAAGTTGTCACAGACAAACCGGGGAGGTTTGGCAAGAGAGGCATTATCTTTTGTTTGTGTGTTTGCAATTCGTTAAGCCATTTGTAAGCGGTAAAGTTATCTAAGAAAGAAGATAAACTAATACAGAAAATAGCTAAACACAAGGAAAGAAAGAAAAACACTGCTCTGATACCACTTGTTGGTCCCGTGAGGGTCTACAAGAAGAGAAACAGTTTGTAGAAGGGGGAGGATGAATACAAACACAATATTTTCAAATTTAAAATATATATTGATAGAGAAGATCAATACAGATTTTACAAGATTGTTTGCGGAAAGATAAGGTAATAAAAACCTATCTAAACAATCTTTGGTTACACACAAAGTCTTAGCAAATACAAGAAAAAAAATTGCTGTAAAGAAGATCCTTTACTTAAGCTAGAAAATGCTTGAAGTAAGAATTAGGGTTAGAGAGTGAGTTGCGCACACTCTGTATGGAGAAGAAACACTTCTATTTATACACAGTGTATTAAATGAACATTTAATGCAATATGGTATGGTTAGAGTGCGTGTCAAGCCTTAAGAGGAAGGCTTGTTCTTTGCTATAGTGAATAGTACAAAAAGCACTATTCATGAGCAAACATCCTTACCTAAAGTTGGTGGACAAAGAGTCAACTAGTCGGCTTCGTACCGTACTAACTTTCATAAGGGTATGGGTTTTGTCCTTTGCGTGCATAAGGACAAGACAACAACAATCGTGCTAAGCGAGCTCCTTTTGATCGTTGAATGCTGGAAAGACCTGAAGGTCTCATCATCATTCGTTGAAGTTTGAGCAGTCTTCATACATATGTAGACAGACTTGTAATCACTGAGTACTGCTTCAGATCACGTACTCGTCAGTCTCTAATCTTCAATTTCAGTCTTTGACGTTTGCTGAAGGTTCTTTGGTGTGAGTGTTGTCTTCTTGAAGTATTGTTGTCTCTGATAGATTTACAATGCAAGTTCTTCAGCGATCACTGAACATACTCAGTGAAGATCGCTGGAACTGAAAATACAGAAACATAAATACAACGTATAAGTAAAATGGATTATCATCAAATCACTGAGAGAGAGGATCAACAGATACACATACAAAGGGAAACATATCAACATCACATCAAAGTAAATCATGTACAAGATTATCGGCTAAGAGGTAGAATGGAAAGATTGCCAATATGCCAAATTTTCGTATGAAGTTTTGGTGATTGTGCTCAAGTTGTACACATTAATTAAGGAGACACCCATTATGAATAGGTTTCTTGATCAACTTCTATGTGGACACCAAGACTACCTTTAATATCTTATATAACCAATTCAGATAAAGCACAAGATTGACAACCCCTATCAAGTTAATAGGACGAAAAAGATACAATTACATATACATGAAGCATGGAAATTCTAGTCAGAACAGCAAAGCGAGAATCATACCACTAGACCAAATGTCCTCTTGTTACTAGCTTTATATTGTTCTTTGTATTTATAGTGTAAAACATGGGTTTGGACATTTGGTGTAAGAACCGTGTTCATTGAATATTTCCTAAATGTCTCGACTACAACTTGTATGCCCTTTTTGACATGGGTTTTTAGGGGATGAAGAAAAGGATTTGTGTTATTGATCATTAGAATTGAAAAAAAAACTACCTCCAAACAAAAGCAGAGGATCGTTTTTAGGCTATATACACCAATTTCTCCAATGAAAGCACCACCAAAAAAAGGTCTATAGGATCATTTTTTAGGGTATATACTTCAAAGGAAGTGGATGTAAAAAAACATAAATCATTCAAGTATATAATTTAAAGCTAGAAAACAGAAGAATCCAACAAAAAATATAAAAAGCTAATCTGTCAAAAATTATACAGATTTTACCTTTCGAGTAGCCGAGGGAGGAAATACTTGAGCGACGAGGGAGAAAGGAGGAGGTCCGAGAGCGATGATGGATGAGGAGGAGGAGAGTCAGGACTGACGAGGGAGGAGGAGCGATGAGGGAGCGACAGGTGAAACCTAATCGAGAACAATGGGCAAGTATAGAAATGTAAAATCTGACTCGGGTAAGCATGAACTAGACGTTGACTGGGTAAGATCTCGGTTATCATTTTGGTCAGATCTTGGTCAAATCCGTGATTTGGTAAACACATTGACTGCTGACCGAGTCAGATATGTTGACCGAGTTAGTCGGGTCAGCAGTTAGTAAACAACCCCTAAATGTCTTAAATATAATCAAATTAATTATAAACAATGTCTTCTATTACAATATGAAGTAAATAAAAGTTGAATATCATCCAACCAACATCACGATTTCACGATTAGACAAATAAATAGACTTTTTCGTGAAGTTTATTTAGGGTGTTGAGAGAATGTAACACTTGTATATTTTATATAAAAATATGTAAAATCCCGAGTTTTAAATGTAATTATAACCACGGGTCAGGTCGGGTTTTTTTATGATCAGAAGGTAATCCTTCATAAGGCGTGCCCACGCCTTATGACAAAACATCTGCTGCCTAGCCCTTTATAAACACGATTTTGGCTTTTTCTTCATTTTCTTTTTCACCAACTCCCTTCTTTCTTTCTCTCTCTCTCTCTCTCTCATTTTTGGTCCAAGAACATTCCCTCCTCCAAATCAATTTCTTCAAGAGCATCTAAAATCTTGGCAACCAGAGATTCAAAATACCTTCGTCTTCTTCATCATTCTTCCAATATCATTGACTAAATATTGGGGTTTTCATATAAACACATTTATTAGTTCATCCTAACCCTTATAAACCTTTATTATTGTTAAAAGCTTTCATTTTAACCTCCTAAAACATCCATTAAGATGTATCTTCAATATTTTAGGTTTTGGTCATATTTGGGTGTTTTGGATGATTTGAGATTTTGACTAAGGTTTGTATGGATCTGATTTTGAGAGTTACTCTTGGTATATTTTAGGTTTGTTTGTGAGCTATATAAAGTTTCTAGTGATGGATGTTTGTGAATCTAAAGACTTCACCAAATGAAGCTCAAGATTAGGGTAAAACCTAGATTTAGCCTAAATCTAGCAAGATGAATTCAAGTTGCTTTGTGAAAACTTTGTACATGCAAAAAATGTGTATTTTGAAGTCTTAAAGATGTTACTTGATATTTATCAAATATGTTGATTATTTGATTAGATTTGCATCTTTGATATATTTGGGATATGAATTCCCTTTAAAATGTTTAAAATGATTTTTTGGGTGTTTTGAGATACCTAATGATATTTATTTCATAAAAAGGAATTTAATAGGGTATTTGGATGACTTGAGACAAAGTATTATTTTAACTCTTGAAAAGTGTATTTTAAGTTAAAAAATGATTTTATTTGGCCTTGTTGCATAAATCAAAGTGTTCACTGACTTGGTTTTGGATCAAGTATGTTTTGGGGATTTATTCAACTTTGTGAACTTTTGATAGTGGCATATTAGCCCTTTTGGTCATAATATATAAAATTTTGACAAATGCCTCTTTAGCTTTGTGAAGGTTTTAGAACTACAAACCATATGATTTTGGGCCCTCTTGCCATTGTACTTCAATAAAGTATTGATAATGGATCTATTTATGTTATTGGTGCCATGTATTTATTAAGTGTTGGGAAATATGCCTTTTTCACTTATGTGGTTTACATTAGCTTTATTAAAATAGTCAAGTGTTTTATGAGGCCTTTTGGCTTGATTTAAACTCAAAGGAGTTTTGGGGATATTTGTCCGGTTCTAATAGCTCACAGTGGAGCTTTAAATGTATAAAACCTACATTGCATATTTGTTGGATATTACATATTTTGGGTGCGTTTGTCATTCAATTAGAGTCATGTAATTTAATTTTTAGACTGTAATACGATGGATCCATAAGTATAAGAGTCGGTCTTTATTGATTTAAAATTGGACGGTTGATACGTGTATAAAAGTATACACCTTAGTACCCATTTAGGACCTTATTCTACTTCATTTCCATGCTCCCAATCATGTATTGAGTCTTTTTATCCTTATTTTATAGTTTTAGATTTATTGGAGCTAGGCTGTAGATATTGGATCAATTCTATGTTTTTGGTGAAAAATATGTTAATAAGGTTGTTGCTACAGCCGGTGAAGGTATTGATGCAGCAGTCTGACAGTCCGATATTGGCTTAGCCGGCTCAATCAAAAAGGAGTTTTGGAGCCATATTTTAAAGTAGGAATCTCCATGTGACTAAGTACAACTTTTGAAAGAAAGATGTCACTGAAGATGCCTTGTTTATGTACTTAAGCATCTTTACTTTTGTGATGTAGACTTTTAGTTGGGTAATACCCATTGTATAATAACCCTTTGTACCTTTAAGCATTTCTTGATTATCTTTGCTACTATATATATTGCGGTAATCTCTTTTGTTTAGATATGCCATCAGGAACAAAGCTTCTTCTAAGCTTTAGGTCCTTACTATTTTAAATATAATTTCAAAGTTTTTTTAACACTTTTCGATTGTTCTTCAGTTTAGCCAGTTGCTACAACAATGCTTACAGCTTTCCATTTACAGTTCTGCACGTTTACATTTATGCTCGTTTAAATTCATGTACCTTTATATTTCTGCCCATTTACATTTCTCGCACATTTACGTTTCAACAATTTATATTTAAGTCATTTACATTCACGTCATTTACGTTTACGTCATTTATGTTTACGTCATTTACATTTAAGCATTTAAATTCTGTCATGTCGGGATAAACACCCTAGTGGGGGTGTGAGTGAAAGTCGGGAGAATAGCTCAAGTGTTTGTGGATAATTGCTTTTTCAATAGCAATTTACATCAGTATTCACTTTAGAGCTTAACATTTCATTGAGTAATATTTGATAAATTGACATATGTTATTTTACTTAAATGACTTGTACCTAAAATCAAGGCAACACAAATGCCATTGCCAATCGTGTTATAGAGGTTATAAAGAGCCGCGACAGCCTTTTGGGTTGCAAAACTATATGGAAAGAAAGGTAAGCTTTGTACCTAGCTTGGATTTGTACATTTGTGTACTGCCAGCATAAGGTCTAATTTGCACTTCTTAGGAAGGTCATTCGATCTAGTAATGTTGTAGAGAGCTATTGTTGTGACATGTTCAAGTGATGCTACAACGATAGTCCACTGCACTTTGACAATCGAAACTCCAACTGGATCTTGCACGCACACTGCTTTTAATTATTTTTTAATTTATGTATCCGGTTACAACTCTCTCAAGAATATTGCTTCCAGTTTGCCTCTTAAAATCTCATTTTAAGGTTGACTTTTGTGACTCTCTTTGCATTTTAAATCCTTGTGATACGATATATGGTATTACTTACCATTATTATTTGCTTTAAATGATACTTGTGATCTATGTATAATTGCATAATTTACTTGTTACTATAGCCTTTTAGGGGTATAGGTTTCTACACATGCCAATGGTCGTTCCAGGGTTGTGGACATGAATAGTCATTGGGTTATCGGGGGCCTTATGATGCGGGTTCTTGAAGTCAAACATTTGACATTGACCCCATGGTGTAATTTCTAAGTCAATTGGGATGGTTATTCCCGTAATGTAGCTAAAAATAGGCATTGGGTAATCGGGGGCAACTTGGTACAGTTTTATGGGAGCCCGTGTAATAACCGGGTTAAGCACTTAAGGTAATTTCTACGTGATTATTATTTGATTATGTGAAAATGTGCATATTTATATATGAGAAAACATGTATGCATGAGATTGATAATATGCATATGTGTATGCGATAACTCTCATTTTTTAGAGTTATTTCTTATTTATATCTTCCATTTTTGCATCTATTAAATACCCAAGTTCCTCTTTTTCCCGTTTATTCTAAAAGTTTTAAAAATATGATGAAACACAAAGGAAAAAAATTTATTTCGAAAACCTGCATTTTCTGGCAACTGCCCCCTGTGTCACCACTATGGGATGTTCACGAATTTTGTTAGCTTTCTACATTTTGGAGGATGTATTGCTTGAAGATCTTGCCCAGAGATTTCCTCCAGCTGTAGTTGGCTCTAAAGTTGTACTTTTGTATTATTTTAAATTGTTGTTTAATGGTCTTTGCCTCGAGGTTTATTTGTGCTTAATTTCATTTGGATAAAGGCTTCATCCTTATCCATTCCCGCCTATATAAAGAGGCCTTGGGGCTCATTTGAAGATCATCCTTCTATCATGACTTTTATCATCCTTTGAATCATCTTTCGAAGTATTTAGCTGGAGTTCTTCTCTTCTTCCCTTAGTTGTAGCTTAGCATTTTATTTTCTTGTATTGAAGCTGTAATCGGTTGCCAACAGTCTCGCCACTGTAGGAACAAAGTTTAGTTTTATATTAATGAAAGTTACATTTTAGTCTTATTTATTGTCTTCTGTTATGTTTATTATGTCTATTATGAGCTAATTTACTCGTATAGGTGTGAGTTTGAGTTTAACTTATAATTTTTTGTAACATCCACCCTCCTAAATATGCTTAACTAGTAATTCTAAGTATCTCTTATATGTTAAAGCATGTTTTACATGTTAATTGAATTTTTTTTGCTAAAATGTTAAGTATACTAGTGATCTATAAGTAGAATTCATAGTTGGAATGAGATGTAGAAGGTAAGATTGATGTTAACACCTCACAAATGACATAATTAGATGACGTGAGGGTTCAAAATATGAAGTACTTTGCCTAAATGAAAATTGGGTAGATAACTAAAGTGCCTAAATGGGAAAAATCTACCCAAATCTTGAGCGGATGATCTAAATGGTGATCTAAAGGTTGGAACACCTTTGAATAAGTTAATATGAAGTGTTAGAAGTGTCGGAAGTCGAAAAAGTCGCGTAAATTGCATTTTATGCAAGTTTTTCAATTACGGTACTATTTCGGTGAACTACGCGCACAATACTTAATCGGGAGGTTTTTGATAGGATGTTAAGCTTTGGAACTAAGTTTTGGACCTATTAGGAGTTGTTGGAGGTGTCGGAAAATTTTTATGGGATTCCGAGCTCAAAATAAAAAACGACAAGATTACAAAGAAAAACATAACATGTACAAATCTGTAAAACTGCTTTTATTGGTAGATTGTTTATGAAATATTTTTATTGTAAGTTGTAGATTATCTTGTTACGAACGCGTAGGCGAAAACCTCATCGAAAACGAAGATCCGAGCAAAAAGTTATGATTTTTTGTGTGTTAAGTGGTCAAAATGGGTATTGGGTCAACCCAGCCGGGTCAACCCGACCCAAGACGAGTTCAACTAGGGTAAAACATGATTTTTACCCACTTTTCACCCCATTTTTCACACACTTAAATTATGGAAACATTGAGGTGCGATTTCACACATTTAGTGTGTGAAATCACTTCAATCTTAAGGATTATTCAAGGATTAATCAAGGATTCAAAGGGGATATTTGGAGCTTGTTTGACGCTTTTGGAAGGTATCTTAGTGTGTAAAACACGAGTTTGGGACGTAACCTTCAATCTAGCTTTCGTTTGGTAACGATAAAAAACTTGGTGAGTTAAATGTTTATTCAAGTTACATTGTATTATGTGTATATATGTATATCTTCTATATTTACGTGATTTGAATGTTCTTTTAGTTTGTTGGATTGGTCTTTGGTCAACAATATACGTTGTTGTAGTTGTTGTTTTCTTTTTTTCGCTTGAGATTACTCCATATTGTGGGTCAATTTCATATCCGAATTCTGCTGGTTATGTTTCTTTTTTCCTTGTTTGGTTTCTTTGTCATGCCGGGAGTACGGGTACTACTTTATGTGGTATGTCGGAAGCAACGGTGGATGTCAACAGCCCGGGTGAAGAGGGGGAAACCGCCCGGTGAGACATTTGTATATTGTAGTCATTGTCCAATGGTTCGGAGGGGCATGAGTACGGGACTTGGGCATACCCGGGAGATGAAGGCGGGTCCCTGCTAGTCACTAGTATTCTATTTGGTTATGCATAGGGGCTCGGGCATACCCGCATGATGATTGTGGGTCCCTGCTAGTCCTATGCATTAAGATTGATGTATTRTRRWTRTATGATATGTTGAGACGTTTGTTATGATTGATATCTTCGGAACTCTTGCGATGAGTGAATATGTAAGCTATAATTAATATTTAGAATGAGTTTATGGTATGCCTTGGTATGTGTATGGGAGAGTGGTTTCTCATATTAATTAT
>NW_020200733.1:61641-81820 GCF_001531365.2 Cynara cardunculus var. scolymus
CTTCAAATAGCGTTAGAACAACAACGACGTGAATTTGAGAAACGGTTAACGGAAGATCGTGAACGTAATAATGCTTTAAAACCTGATGATAGAGGTAAGGGTCCAATTAATGACAATGTGCCACGAACCAAAATCGAACGAGTCTCATTTAAAACCTTTCGAAGCAGTGGAGCGACAGAATATACAGGACAATCAGATCCTGTACCTGCAATGTAATGGATACAGAATACCGAAAAGGTGTTTCAGATCACTCGAATACCCGATGATGATAAGGTGAAGTACGCATCCGTGATGTTCATCGACCGAGCACTGGTGTGGTGGGATAATACATTCGAATCTCTTGACCCAATTACCCAAGAGAATATGACGTGGAAAGAATTTCAAGCTTTATTCTTTGAGCAATACTGCCCAACGGACCTTCAGAGACGCCTTGAGAAAGAATTTATGGATCTGAAGCAKGGAAATATGACTGTGATTGAGTATGAGACTGAATTTAACCGAAAGGCACGGTTTGCCCAACGGTTTATGACTTCTGACCAAGACAAGATTGACCATTTCGTCGATGGGCTACGACGAGAAATCTGTGACTTCGTTGCGAACCATGATATTCCAAGTTTTGGTAAAGCTGTCGAATATGCTCGACGCCGCGAACATGATTTAACGATACCCGATGATACCGTTTCCACACCAAAACGGCAAAGAACTGACAGGATCTTTTCGGCACTGTCACATAAACCATCACGACTATTTACACCAAGACGGGCGCAGACTCAGAACAATCCTCGTGCTCCTTCTCAAACCTATACGTTACAGTCGAATACACCGAGAAACTGTCAGAAATGTGGCAAAGGCCACTTAGGGCAATGCAATACTAAACCGACGGGCTTACATTGTTTCTGTTGTGGTGAGGTGGCCACATTCGTACAAATTGTCCTCAAAGAGAAGAAGCTTGTTACTCATGCGGGGTTCTCGGACATCGACAAAGAAATTGCCCACGGAGCAATCGAGAAGAAAGTAAGGCATCAGTACAACGATCAACGACAACCGGTGCGTCAGGAAAAAAGAGGAGGTGCCCAAATCGCGTGCTCGAGCTTTTCAGATGATAGCTGAACAAGCTCGCGAAGAACCCGACGTGGTCACTGGTATTTTTCTTGTTAATACTTTACCCGCACGCATTCTATTCGATTCTGGGGCTACAAATTCGTTTGTGTCACATTATTATACAAAATTCTTGAATTGTGAGCCCTCTATGCTCGATAAACCGTTCATCGTCAACACGACAAGCGGTACCATTTTAGTAGCTGATAAAATCTATAGAGGATGCATATTAGTGATAGATGACTTCAAGTTTTCAGTAGATTTAGTCTCAATGGATATACACGGTTTCGACATCGTAATCGGGATGGATTGGTTAGCGAAGAATCGAGCTGATATAATTTGTTCACAAAAGATGATATGAGTTTCGATCGACGACGGGAATTTCTTGTTCATATATGGGGAACGACGGGTGGGTGATATTAAGGTAATTTCCATGCTTTAGGCTCGTTGCTATCTAACGAAGGGATGCTCTTCTTTCTTAGCATATGTCCTAGATTCAACAAARGAGATGAAGAAGATCGTGGACGATGTACCAATAGTACGTGAATACCCGGACGTGTTTCCTGAAGACTTGCCTGGATTGCCACCAGATAGGCAAGTGGAGTTTAGAATCGACATGATACCGGGTGCAGCACCGATAGCGAAGACTCCTTATCTCGCACCTCCAGAGATGAAAGAAATGACGGATCAACTACAAGAGCTATTAGATAAGGGTTTCATACGGCCGAGCACTTCACCCTAAGGTGCTCCGGTATTGTTTGTCAAGAAGAAAGACGGATCTTTCCAGATGTGCATTGATTACCGTGAGCTGAATAAGGTAACGATTAAGAATAAGTATCCGTTACCTCGTATTGATGACTTGTTTGATCAGCTTCAAGGTGCAAGTTTCTTCTCCAAGATTGATCTCAGATCAGGTTATTGCCCTAGCTGTGTTTATGGACTTAATGAATCGAGTATGTCATCCAATGCTCGATAAGTCTGTCATTGTATTCATTGATGACATCCTTGTGTACTCGAAATCGGAGGTTGATCACGCAACACATCTTCGACAGATGTTGGAGTTATTGAGAAAAGAGCGGCTCTATGCTAAATTTTCGAAATGTGAATTCTGGCTACGTCAGATATAATTCTTGAGACATACCGTGTCCGATAATGGTATCTCCGTGGATCCTGCTAAGATTGAAGCAGTACAGAAATGGGAACAACCCAAGAATGCTTCAGAGATTCGGAGTTTTCTCGGCCTAGCGAGATATTATCGACGTTTCATTCGGGATTTCTCTAAGATTGCTGTTCCTCTCACTTATCTTACCCGTAAAGATGTAAAGTTTGTATGGACCGAAGACCAAGAGGAGGCATTTCAGACTCTGAAAGATTRTTTGACGCATGCACCAATTCTTGCCCTACCTGAAGGTAGTGAGAATTTTGTAGTCTATAGTGATGCCTCACGATTGGGACTTGGTTGTGTATTGATGCAGAAAGGAAAGGTTATCGCTTATGCATCACGTCAGTTGAAGGAATATGAAAAGAATTACCCCATTCATGATCTTGAGTTGGCGGCGGTAGTCTTCGCTCTAAAGCTGGTGGCGACATTATCTTTATGGCACCAAATGTCAACTCTACACTGATCATAAGAGTTTGAAGTATTTGTTCGACCAACATACACTTAATATGCGACAACAACGTGCTATGGATCTCATTAAAGACATGATTGTGAAATACTCTATCATCCAGGTAAAGCCAATATAGTGGCGGATGCATTAAGTCGAAAAGCATATGGTGGATCTTTGTGCTATGTTATCACTCATAGGACGGGAAGGTCGACTCTATTTGATGATTTGCAGAAGTGGCAACTTGAGGCTTTGAAACCCGAGCATATTAAGTTAGAACGAATGGTAAACTATATTAATTCGTTATTTGAGGACAATCGTGGTCTAAAGGTCTTCAAGACCCGAATCTGGGTCCCTAGGCTTGGTGGTTTGTGAGAAGTGATTCTGACTGAGGCACATAAATCAAGATTATCCATCTACCCAGGAAGTACTAAGATGTACCATGATTTACGCATAGATTATTGGTGGCCGAGAATGAAAACGGACATCGGGCGTTACGTTGAAAAATGCATCACATGTCTGAAAGTAAAAGCAGAACACCAGAAGCCATATGGGAGTCTTCAACCTCTTGAGGTCCCCGTGTGGAAATGGGAGGAGTTAGCTATGGATTTGGTCACCAAACTGCCAAAGACTTCTCGGCAGCATGATAGTATATGTGTTATCGTTGATAGGCTGACTAAATCAGCGTTATTCCTTCCTGTCCGGGAATCGTACTCCATGGATCATTGGGCTCAGTTGTATGTAGACGAAGTTGTTGCTCGACATGAAGTGCCTGTGAAAGTTGTCTCTAATCGTGACTCTCGATTTACTTCTAACTTCTAGACTGGTTTTCAACGTGAGTTGGGTACACGACATGCATTTAGCACGGGTTATCATCCTCAAACCGATGGTCAATCTGAACGTACCATTCAGACACTCGAGGATATGTTACGAGCATGCGTTCTGGAATTCGGTGGTAACTGGGATGCTCATTTACCCTTAATCGAGTTTTCTTATAATAACAACTATCATTCGACAATCGGCATGGCTTCTTTCGAGGCTTTGTACGGACGTAAGTGTCGTACGCCTCTTTGTTGGAGGGAAACTGGAGAGAAAGTGTTGACGGGGCCCGAACTTGTGCAAATTACAAGTGATAAGATTCAAGTGATTAGAGAAAGAATGAAAGCGGCCCAGGATCGACAAAAGTCTTACGCGGATCGTCGTAGAAAGCCGATCGAGTTCTCGGTCGGTGATCTAGTAATGCTGAAGGTTTCTCCGTGGCCTGGTGTACTCCGATTTAGAAAGCAAGGTAAACTTAGCCCTCGTTTCATTGGGCCATTCAAGATATTGGAGCGTGTTGGAAAGCAAGCGTATCGACTTGAGTTGCCAGAAGAACTCACATGTATCCATGATGTTTTTCATGTTGGTTATCTAAGAAATGTCCCGCTAAACACGAGGAGGTGGTGCCAATAACGGAAGTCAAAGTAGACGAAAAACTTAGATACGTTGAAGAACCCGAAGCTATCTTAAATGAACGAACGGTGAATCTGTGCAACAAGGTTGTGGAACTGGTGTTGGTTAAGTGGAAGAATCACCATGGACCAAATTGGACTTGGGAGAATAAAGAAGAAATGATGGCGAAGTACCCAACCCTGTTCGAACAATGATGATTCCAAGGACGGAATCTTCAAAAGGAGGAGGTATTTGTAACATCCACCCTCCTAAATATGCTTAACTAGTAATTCTAAGTATGTCTTATATGTTAAAGCATGTTTTACATGTTAATTGAAAAAAAATTGCTAAAATGTTAAGTATACTAGTGATCTATAAGTAGAACTCATAGTTGGAATGAGATGTAGAAGGTAAGATTGATGCTAACACCTCACAAATAACATAATTAGATGACGTGAGGGTTCAAAATATGAAGTACTTTGCCTAAATGAAAATTGGGTAGATAACTAAAGTGCCTAAATGGGAAAAATCTACCCAAATCTTGAGCGGATGATCTAAATGGTGATCTAAAGGTTGGAACACCTTTGAATAAGTTAATATGAAGTGTTAGAAGTGTCGGAAGTCGATAAAGTCGCGTAAATTGCATTTTATGCAAGTTTTTCAATTACGGTACTATTTCGGTGAACTACTTTCACAATACTTAATCGGGAGGTTTTTGATAGGATGTTAAGCTTTGGAACTAAGTTTTGGACATATTAGGAGTTGTTGGAGGTGTCGGAAAATTTTTATGGGATTCCGAGCTCAAAATAAAAAACGACAAGATTACAAAAAAAAACATAACATGTACAAATCTGTAAAACTGCTTTTATTGGTAGATCTTTTATGAAATATTTTTATTGTAAGTTGTAGATTATCTTGTTACAAACGCGTAGGCGAAAACCTCATCGAAAACAAAGATCCGAGCAAAAAGTTATGATTTTTTTGTGTTAAGTGGTCAAAATGGGTATTGGGTCAACCCAACCGGGTCAACCGGACCGAAGACGAGTTCAACTAGGGTAAAACACGATTTTTACCCACTTTTCACCCCATTTTTCACACACTTAACTTCTGGAAACTTTGAGGTGCGATTTCACACATTTAGTGTGTGAAATCACTTCAATCTTAAGGATTATTCAAGGATTAATCAAGGATTCAAAGGGGATATTTGGAGCTTGTTTGACGCTTTTGGAAGGTATCTTAGTGTGTAAAACAAGAGTTTGGGACGTAACCTTCAATCTAGCTTTCGTTTGGTAACGATAAAAAACTTGGTGAGTTAAATGTTTATTCAAGTTACATTGTATTATGTGTATATATGTATATCTTCTATATTTACGTGATTTGGATGTTCTTTTAGTTTGTTGGATTGGTCTTTGGTCAACCATATAAGTTGTTGTAGTTGTTGTTTTCTTTTTTTCGCTTGAGATTACTCCATATTGTGGGTCAATTTCATATCCGAATTCTGCTAGTTATGTTTCTTTTTTCCTTGTTTGGTTTCTTTGTCATGCCGGGAGTACGGGTACTACTTTGTGTGGTATGTCGGAAGCAACGGTGGATGTCAACAGCCCGGGTGAAGAGGGGGAAACCGGTGAGACATTCGTATATTGTAGTCATTGTCCAATGGTTCGGAGGGGCATGAGTACGGGACTTGGGCATACCCGGGAGATGAAGGCGGGTCCCTGCTAGTCACTAGTATTCTATTTGGTTATGCATAGGGGCTCGGGCATACCCGTATGATGATTGTGGGTCCCTGCTAGTCCTATGCATTAAGATTGATGTATTGTGGATATATGATATGTTGAGACGTTTGTTATGATTGATATCTTCGGAACTCTTGCAATGGGTGAATATGTAAGCTATAATTAATATTTAGAATGAGTTTATGGTATGCCTTGGTATGTGTATGGGAGAGTGGTTTCTCATATTAATTATATCTTCGGTTTGTTTTCTTATATATATATATATATATATATATATATATATAAAATGTTTATATTCTTTTTTTTAAGTTCATTTAACTCACTAAGCTTCGTGCTTAATCCGAATTCTTCAACATTTCTTTTTCAGGAAAAGAATTAGACAAGGGAAAGGATCCAGTGAAGTAATTGATTCGGTTGTATTTGAAGAACTTGATATAGCTTTTGGTACATGTTTTAATTGTAGTATTTTGGCATGTATATATATATATATATATTAAACATTCCGGGTAGTTTATTATTATGTCCCGGTAGGTTTAGGTTCATCCGGTTTGTAAGTAATTATTATCTTTAGTTGTGATGACTTTTTGGGTCAAACCGTATGAACATTTTTGGTGGTTTTTAACTAAAATTTATATCCCGTATGTTTTGGAGGTTTAAAACCAGGTTTTAATGATTTGTGGGTTAGTTAGATGTTTTGTTGCTATGATGTTACATTTTTATACAATATTTGGGTGTTTTTACTCTTTACCACTTCGTAAACTTGGTCACTTAAAACGGGACTTAAACTCGATGCGGATAAGCCGATCACATTGAAATGTTAATATTGGATCTTAGACCCATAGATGGACGGATCTGAAATACGGCTTAAGTGATGCACAAAGAACTCGAGAGAGTCTTTGATAATTACGTAGAGATACAAATTTTGTATGTATTTAGCTAAGGATTAAGCAATGGTTATTCTTATCACAAAGAGATTTGAGTATGGATTTTATTTCTTCTTCTGTTTAGCTAAATCAGCAAGTTTCGAAGTGATGAACGTAGGAACTTTGTGAAATTTTTTGGGGACCGTTTGTAAAATTTCACTTTCGAGCGATTGGAATTTTTATAAACAACTCATAGGATTCTAACCATTTTATTGTTGATTTTATATTAAGGAACACTTACACCCATGCTCATTCTTTAATCTATAAGTTCATTTCGCTATTTTAGTCCTTTTAGTCTTTTTACAAACAAAAATCGATCTTCTATTTTGTAAGTCTATTTCGTTTATTTCATCTTTTAAAGCTTTTTACCAACAAAATCCAACTTCTATTCACAAATCGAAACACGATCAAGAAGTTCATGAAAGTCTCTAAATTTCAGTAGTCCAGCCCCTGTGGAAACGATCTCGGTATTTTACCATTTTATTACTTGCAAGCGATCAAAGTGTCGGCGTGCACTTGCACTGTCACTGTGGGGACTTCGTGCCCACTGTGTGAACACGAACGATCCTAGCCTGTCAAGGTTTTGGCACCGCTACCAGGGATTGGCGCGATTTTTATCCTGAGATATTGATTATCATTAAAGCCTTGGTCATTTGTTTCAATCACACTTTCCGTGTTGTATGCCACGACTACAACACGGTGAACTTTTACCTCTCGATCTTGAATTAGAAAGGACCATTAGAAGACATAGAAGAGGTAGAAATAATCGACGAAATGCTAATTTAAACCATACCATGGGGGATAATTTACCTCATCGGGAGGCCACGGTTAAAATTGTCAATGATAAAAATAGAGGCATACGGGACTATGCAATTCTCAAATTCGGTCAGTTGGCCGCGAGAATAGGTAGGCCCGAAATGACTGCAACAACATTTGAACCAAAACTGGTAATGTTTCAAATGATTTCCGCAATGGGTCAGTTTGGGGGATTATCGTTGGAAGATCCACACTCTCTTTTAAAATCTTTTATAGAAATGATGGTTCATTTTAAAATTCCCGGAGTCACACAAGAAGTCTTACGCTTGACACTTTTTCTTTACATATTAAAGGATAGAGTTAGAGCATGGCTAAATTCCCAACCACCAAACTCTATCCTAACTTGGAATGATTTGGCGAAAAAATTTCTAAAAAAAACCCTCCAACAAGGAATGTAAAAAATTAAAAATGAAATTATGACATTTCGCCAAGAAGAAGATGAAGTGGTTTCAGATGCATGGGAGAGATTCAAGGACCTTCTATGGAAATGTCCTCACCACAGAATCCCTCATTGTATTCAATTGGAGACATTTTATAATGGACTTTCCACTAGAGTATGGAACGATCGGTGGAGCTTTCACAACTAAGACTTATAACGAGGGGTATGACATTTTGGAACGAATTTCTAATAATAATACTGAATGGTCATATCCTCGTGCTGTTGTTTCTAAATCTGTTTCGGGCACCCATGAACTTGATGCCATCTCTTCTTTAAATGCTCAAATTGTAGCTTTAACTAATTTGGTTAAACAATTTAAACTTAAATGGAGAAAAAAATAAAGTTCAATCCATAATGTTCAATCAATCTTGACTGAATCTTGTGTCTTTTGCGGTGAGGACCATTCTTATGAATATTGCCCCGGAAATCCCGTCTCGGTAAATTATATTGGGAGTCATGCTAGAAATAACCCATTTTCTCCCATATATAACCCGAATTGGAGGAATCACCCCAATTTTTCTTGGGTCGGAGATCCTAGACTTCAACCCCCCGGGGTAACCCAAGTCCAAAATCGGCCACAAAATCCCCCGGGATATGGGCAAGGTGCTTCGCACAACTACAAAAAATGGGCAACCCTCACAATCACACGTGCCTAGGAAAAATGCATCAGATGGTAATGGTTCGAATAATTACTTAAGGGTTTTTTAAACCAAACTAATGCAATGTTAAGAAGTTTCGAAACCCAACACGGTCAATTTGCCGTCGATCTCAAGGGTAGACCTTTAGGAACTTTTCCTAGTGACACAGAAACCCATAAGGGTAAAGAACATATCAAAGCCGTCACCTTTTTGAGTGAGGAGAGTTCAAAAGTCAATAACCACACAAATGAAACTGCCGAGAAACCGACCCATCAAAACGAGGTTTCACATGCTTTTGATATGTCAAATTTTACAATTTTGAGTCCTCTTAATGGAGAAACTCAAAATTCAGTTTCTGTCTAGAAAACAGTCCCTGCATCAGCACTACACATCTCTCAACTCAAAATTCCCACAGTGGGAAAATTGTGCCCATTGTCCAACTGAAAAAATCTATTCAACCAGCTCCAGATTTGTAGAATTTACCTTTTCCAGAAAGAATGAAAACCAAAAATGTGGACTAGCAATTTAAGAAGTTTTTTGGATATCTTTAAGCAACTTCACATTAACATACCTTTGGTGGAAGCTCTCGAGCAAATGCCAAGCTATGTTAAATTTTTGAAAGACATTCTAAATAAAAAGAGAAGGTTAAATAAATTTGAAACAATTGCTTTGACCAAAAAATGTAATGCACTACTTACTTGTAAAATTCCTCCCAAGTTAAAAAGACCCGAAAAGTTTTACCATCCCATTTCTATAGGAGGAAAAGAAGTAGGCCATGCCCTATGTGATTTGGGGGCAAACATTAATCTTATGCCATTGTTAATTTTTAACAAACTAGGAATAGAAGAAGTCCATCCGACTACCGCGACTTTATAATTGGCGGATAGGTCCATTGCTTATCCTAAGGGTAAAATAGAGGATGTTTTGATCCAAGTCGATAAATTTATTTTTCCAACCGATTTTCTAATTTTGGATTATGAAGCTGACAAAAATGTCCCAATCATTTTAGGTCGATCTTTTCTTGCAACCAGGAGAACATTAATTGATGTACAAAAAGGGGAGTTAACCATGAGAGTAAGTGATCAAGAAGTGAAATTCAATGTATTTAATTCTCTTAAGTTTCATGGAGAGGTAGGTGATTGTTCAGTCATTTCTACTTTAGGTGAAGATCTAGAGATAAGTTTGATTGACGCTCCCTACAAAAGTGACACTGGGAAAATTTTGAGGACATAATGAAAGAAAATGTTGAGTTGGAAGATTTAGAAAATCTAGCGACATTTGAACAACTTGACTTTAAAGGTAGAATTGTCCAAGCACCATCCATATAGCAAGCCCCAGAGTTAGAATTAAAGCCACTACCTAGTCACCTTAAGTATGTTTATCTTAGAGAAGGGAAAATTACCTGTAATTATTTCTTCAAAATTAAGTAATGAACAAGAATTAAGGTTGATAGAGTTGTTGAAAGCTCACAAAAGAGCCATACGTTGGACCATTGCCGACATTAGAGGTATTAGTCCATCTCTTTGCCAACATAAGATAATTTTGGAAGAAAATAGTGTTGGAAAGGTGCAACCAAAAAGGAGATTAAATCCCATCATGAAAGAGGTCGTTAAAAAAGAAATTTTGAAGTGGTTAGATGCGGGTATCATATACCCATTTCTAGTAGTGGTTGGGTGAGTCCGATACAATGTGTACCCAAGAAAGGTGGAACCACGATTATCATCAATGACAAAAACGAGCTCATCCTTAATAGGACCGTCACCGGATGGCAGATTTGCATGGATTTTAGGCAATTAAATTTAACAACTAAGATGGACCATTTCCCTTTGCCCTTCATTGATCAAATACTAGATAGATTGGCCAGAAAAGAATTTTATTGGTTTTTGGATGGATATTCGGGTTACAACCAAATTCACATTGTACCCGAAGATCAAGAGAAAACCACTTTCACTTGTCCCTTCGGAACTTTTGCTTTTCAGAGTATGTCATTTGGTTTTTGTAATGCACCGGCTACTTTCCAACGTTGCATGATGTCAATTTTTTCGGACATGATTGAAGATACCATGGAAGTATTTATGGATGAATTTTCAGTTATTGGTATATCTTTTGAAAATTGTCTTGCCAATTTAAAGAAAAGTTTGGAAAGATGTGGAACTCATAATTTAGTTTTGAATTGGAAAAAAATGTCATTTTATGGTACAAGAAAGAATTGTTTTGGGTCACATAGTGTTAGGATCAAGCGCTTACCCACTACACCAAAAGCAATTGCCTTGGTGAAGGCGCAACCTTATTTCCTTTATAGTGTAGCAGCCAGCGCCACGTTTCGATTTAGGAAGATGCTGGAACCGTGACCAACAATCCCCCCCAGCATCTGCCGGTACTAATAAGAGCTTCGTTAGAAGTCAATGGCCGCGCATCATGCCTTTCTCATAATTATGCACTCCTTGCATATTATGCACACCATGGGATTCAAACCCGTGACCTGCTCTGATACCAATTGTTAGGATCAAGCGCTTACCCACTACACCAAAAGCAATTGCCTTGGTGAAGGCGCAACCTTATTTCCTTTATAGCGTAGCAGCCAGCGCCACGTTTCGATTTAGGAAGATGCTGGAACCGTGACCAACACATAGTTTTTAAAAATGGTTTGGAAGTTGATAAAGCAAAAATCAAGGTTATAATGCAATTGCCTGAACCATCTTCGGTCAAAGGCATTTGAAGTTTTTTGGGACATGCAGGTTTTTACCGTAGATTTATTAAGGATTTTTCAGAAATTGCAAAACCCTATATGTAATTTACTGCATGTTGATCAAAATTTTGAATTTACCTCCGAATGTAAAAAAACTTTTGAAACTATTAAAATAGCTCTTGTCTCGGCACCTATCGTCATTGCCCTAGATTGGACCATGCATTTTGAGGTTATGTGTGACGCAAGTGACTGGGCCGTAGGTGCCGTTTTGGGACAGAAACGAAACAAGATTTTTCCACCCCATCTACTATGCAAATAAAACTTTGGTGGATGCCCAATTACATTATACCACCATAGAAAAAGAATTACTTGCAGTAGTATTTGCCTTCGATTGTTTTCCATCCTACTTAATTGGCACTAAAGTCACCGTACATACGGATCACTCTGCCATCAAATATCTCTTTAATAAAGCCAATGCTAAACCGAAGCTTATTAGATGGATTCTTCTTTTGCAAGAATTTGATTTAGAGATAGTTGATCGCAATGGATGTGACAATCAAGTAGCTGATTACTTGTCAAGGATTAAGGAAAAGTTTCAAGCGGGGGAAACCATGTGGTAAAAGAAATTTTTTCTGATGAGTACATTTTGGGAACTCAACACAATTTTCAAAATGAAATTCCATGGTATGCTGATATCGCCAATTACCTTGCTTGTGGTCTTAAGCCGTATCATCTTCAAGGACAACGCTTTAAAAAAATTCTTTCATGATTGTAAACATTATTTATGGGACGATCCATTTCTTTACAAAATTGGAGCATATCAAGTTTTGTGAAAATGCGTTCCAAAATTTGAAATTGTCTCTTTGTTAAAAGACTGTCATGCATCACCGTATGGTGGCCATTTCGATGGACAAGGTACGGTCGCCAAAATTTTGCAAAGTGGATTTTTTTGCCAACATTGTTCAATGACGCATTTGATTTTGTAAAGAGATGTGATCAATGTCAAAGAATGGAAAACTTGTCCCAACGAAATGAAATGCCTCTAAATAATATTCTTGAAGTTGAACTTTTTGACGTTTGGGGTATCGATTTCATGGGACCGTTTCCTATGTATTTTAATAATCAATATATATTGGTTGCGGTTGATTATGTTTCAAAGTGGGTAGAGGCTATGCCCAAAGAATGATGCTAAAACGGTAATTAACTTTTTGCACAAAATATTTTTGTCCGTTTCGGAACTCTCCGAGCCTTAATAAGTGATGAAGGGACGTATTTTATAAATCGAATGTTAGCTACCGTACTTAGCAAATACAACATCCAACATCGAGTTACTACGGCTTTTTATCCACAAATGAATGGTCTTACCGAACTTTCTAATCGTAAAATTAAAAATATTTTAGAGAAAATCGTAAAACCTAATCATAAGGATTGGTCACTCAAGTTGGATGATGCATTATGGGCATACCGAACAGCCTTCAAAAACCCCTTTGGGAATGTCTCCGTACCAATTAGTTTTTGGTAAAGCATGTCACCTCCCGCTTGAATTAGAATATAAAGCGTTTTGGGCAAAAAAAAAAAAAGAATTTAATTTGAATGAAAATTTTGCGGGAGAGAAAAGGAAATTTCAACTCAGTGAGTTGGAAGAATGGCGATATCATGCCTACGAAAATGCCAAACTTTACAAAAAGAAAACAAAAGCATGGCATGATCGTATGATTAATTATCAATTTTTTGAAAATGGTCAAAAGGTCCCCCTTTTTAATTCTCCATTAAGACTTTTTATCGGAAAGCTTAATTAAAGATGGTCCAGACCATTCACAATTGTTAGTGTGGAGAAATTTGGAACTGTAGATCTTGTAAATCCTCAAGATAATAGTATTTTCAAGGTTAATAGGCATTAGAACAAACATTTCCTCCCAGAGAGAAAGACTAATCCAACCATGTAATTTTTTGGAATGTTTTTCAAAATTTTGTAAATATTTTGGTTTTAAGGTAAGAATGGAGAAAAAGAATTTTTTTTACTGTTTTGAGTAGACAGTGGGATAATTGTGCCCACTGTCTTGATCGTTCGTTTTTAGAGGAAAATTTGCAGCCTACTGGTTATTTGTTTTAGCCATTTTTTCTTGAAAAGTTGGATCTTGTTGGAAAGCTGAGATTTTGAGGAAAAGGTAAATTTTGGTCATCATAGCTAATCTTGGGCTAAATTATTTTTTTAATCAAGATGAGTGGGATAATACCATAAGCCATTAAGCAAAACATTTTTTTTGGTTATTGTCTGGTGGTGGGTTGGTTTTGTAATATGGTTTTCAAGAAATGTCAAAGAAAAAGGTGTAAGGATGTGATATTTCATTTAACATTTATTTTATAAAAAAAATTCTCAAAGAGTGTGGTAGTGGTTTAACCTACTAAGGGGGTGTTTGGGATTGCTTATCAAAACTGCTTTTTAACTTATTTCAGTCTGGCACCGGAGATAAGTTGTTTTCTAGTGTTTGGGTAACAAAAAAAATGCTTATACCGGTGCCAAACCGGTAATAAGCAGTTTTTGATAAGTTAGTTCATTATGACTTATGAAAATCAACTTATCACATATTTACCATTTTAACCCTGTTTAATTTCTCCAATACATCTCCTCGATATCCATTTCTCCTCTACACCACTTCCATCGATCCCTTCCTCCTCTACACCAGAACTTTCATCGACATCCCTTCCCGACCTTCCATCGATATCCCTTCCTCCAGACCCTTCATCGTCCTCCATATATCATCATCGTCCATCGATGCCTCCAAACATATCGATACCCTAACCCCTGCTACACAACATATACGATTTCTGCAAGTTTTGAGGTTAGTGATTCACGATTTCTGCAAGTTTTTTGGTTTTTTGATTCAATTTTTAAGGCTTTTCAATTATTAGAAAATAAAGTCTCAATCTTCATAAATCAGTAAGAAAATAAAAGCTACAGATCTTGCAATGAAAGGATGAAGCGATTCTTTTAACCAGTGAAGAAAGATGTTTCTTTCAAGAAACCCACTCTCTCCTCTTTTTCTTCACCATCCTCAACCAATGATGCTGAAACCAAAACACCACCAGTTGAAGATGATGATGAAAAGACCCAAAAGAAAGAACCCACTAAGTTCTTGACTTGGAATGCTAACAACTTCCTTCTTCGGGTTAAAAACAATTGGCCTGAGTTCACCAAGTTCATAGACTCCATTGATCCTGATGTCATCGCTATACAGGTGCCATTTCCCCCTCGATTTTACCCTTAGAAAGTTGAAATCCAATTTCTTCGTCTTATTTGTGTGAGACTTCGACGAATGTTGTCAAGATATTGGGGTTTCGTATCTTTGAATGTGTGAGAAACTGGTGGGTTGTTAAATGATTGGAGTGTGAGGTAATAACTTGATGAATCTATGAAGAAATCAAAGTGGTATTGGTATAATTATTAATTTTATTGATATAAATTTTTAATTCTATTGATATAAATTTTTATCAAAGATATTATTATAAATGATGAAAAATAAATTTTTACATGTTAAAAAATAAATAAATTAATAAGCAATCTCAAACATTCTCATAAGTCAATAATATGGAAGACTGTCCTTTTTGGTCATTTTACATATATAAGCAAAATTTGCCAAACACTAAAAAACAACTTATCAGCTTATTGCTTTTTGGTACCGCTATAAGCTAATCCAAACATTTTTTTTATAAAACTCCGGTTTGATACCATATAAGTTAATAAGCACTTTTACAAAAAAACATAAGTTGTTTCAAATAAGCAATCCCAAACACCCCCTAAGTAAACCACTTTTTGGTTTTTGACTCTTGGATGATTGGGTCTTAGGTGGTTTTCAAGGTAAAAAAAAAATATTTTTGAAAAGAAGAATGAGCATGGTAGTTTAAACCACCATGTAAAATTTGTATTTTTTTAGCCTTTGACCATCTATAGTCGGCTACTCATCATGAGTATCATAAAATTAGTTTAAAAAACACATAATATGAAAAATGATACCATCACTTCACCTTTTTGAGACTTGCATTTCCAAGAAACAAAAACACCACCTCACTCTTTCCTCTTCCTCATTCGAGTGCACCTCCCCCAAGGCAATACCCACGAAACCTTTTCGCAACCCTCACCCCACTCCATCCCGGCGATCGCTTCGCCATCGGCAATCCCCCCACCTCCTCTGACGACAACGTTCCACCCGGTGAACCGGCTGTGTCTTCCACCGCCAATGTCGTCGACCCCTCTCCTCCCCACTTCGGCCGCCATGAGCCCCCCTCACCAGTCTTCTCCTACCATTGTGCCGTTGCCTGCCAACCCTCCATCGCCTCCGACCACCGCAGTTCCTACCTACGATGATGATGGACTAGCCATTCTCACTAGGTTCGCCCTTTCATCTCATTCTCCCCGCACATCGACCGCCCCAAAACCCCTCTTTGTAGCCTTGAGTGCACCAAGTGCACCCCCTGCCGTGCCACCACCAGAACCCATCATCATCCTCATCTCAAATGAAGGTTTAGACGACATGACTTTCGATTTCAAAAGTTCACAACCGGTAAGTAAGGCCGAGATGTTCCTATTCGATTCCCCAACCAATGTAGATGCCAGTCAACGATCCGAAAGCACCCATGTGGCAACTTCTACAACTGTAAGGAGGCAGACTCGATCATCGAGCAATGCTTCAGGAGGACCAAAAACTCGATCGAAATAGTGCGGGAAAAAGGAAAGGCTAAGGTGATAGAAGATAATGATGCGGATTATGACCCGAAGTGGAAGAAACGACAGCCCCTACACCAATACGAAAAGGACCGGTTTGCGCAGTCGAGATATAATATCCAGGTTTCGTTAACTCGTACAAATTGGGTTAAGTAAATTTTTGGTAGAATTACGCATAACATAGTTGTACCATATGTTATACCAACTTGTACTTCAGACGAATTTTGCGTCAAAAACGAGTTTATATCTAATTTGACGTAAAAGTTCAGAATATAAACTTGAAGGGTCAAAACCGCCAAATAGTTAAACTATATATATATATATATATATATAAATTAAATAAAAAAAAGAAAAAAAAGTTATATATATACATGCATGCGTGAATGGGGTTTCACCGCCTCATTCTCAATCTCAGTTTCTGTTTTTTTTTTCTTTCTTTTCTCAATTTCTCTCTCTTTAGATTTTTCATCTTCTCTTCAAATTTTACGTCAAGTTAATAAGAGGATCGAAGTAACAATTATATATTCGGAATCCACTCTCCGAACCCTTCTTAAAGGTATAAGTTTCATTCAATTTCATTAAGGTGTTTATGTTAGGGTTATTTAGACCGGTTTATAAACTGTGTTTATATCTAAGTTTATGGATTGATTTTGTCAAATTCATGATATATTTGATGTTTAGAATGCTAGAACTGGTTATATTGATGTAGAAATAAAATGGGTATATAATAGTTTCAATATGGTTAAATTGTGGGTATATGTTTAACCGTACACCAATTGTTCGGTTAAATGTCGAAAGGAGTTCAAATGCATGACTGTGCTTAGGTTAACGACCATTGGACTTGTTTTACTATTTAGTATGTTGAAGTACGTTTATAGTATGTAAATGTAGCGAATCATGAAAGTTGGATCATAAAAGTTAGTCGGAAATTACGGAATCTGGATTGGTCTCTAAGTAAGATAAAAATGCTTAGAAATAAGATGGTCGGAAACGGTTGGATCGAAAGAGAATAATGCTAAGTTTTACGTTTGAGTTTTCAATTCGTATCCAGCTGTCCTTCTTGAGCTCTACGTTGTTTAAGTAGATTAAGACCTAAGTAATTTTATTAGAATAGTTATATTATGGTTTCTATGCTTTATAAATAGTAACCGTTTATGCATTCGTTAGGCACGCGGACAAATCAAACTTGATCGTGAATTTTCGTTTGATCGTGCGTTAATTGTCAAATTCGGTTAAGGTACAGATTCCATATCTCACTTGATATGGGGATAGCCATTTGTGTAAGGCTTCCTAATCCAGATAATCTGTGATAAATTCCGAATAATTTGTTTTGAATTTTCTTTATGCTTATCAAATGTTATTGAACTTTGTTTCCTTTTGAATTACGACTAATATTCTTATTCGGAATATGGATCATTTTGATCAATTGAATTGTTTTATTGTTTCATTTGTGAAATATTTTACTATAGACTCAATAACTGGAGCACCGGTATTGAGATGTTTCCATGGTGACTAAAACGATCATGGCGTNACTATAGACTCAATAACTGGAGCACCGGTATTGAGATGTTTCCATGGTGACTAAAACGATCATGGCGTCCTTATTTTTATAGTCCTTAAAAGTGGACTTGATTATGTACCGGTCGAATAGAGGGCGTATGGATCGATCCTAGGAACCATTATCGGATATTGAATTATGGTCGTGGTTAAATCCACAGAGAGGATTGCTGTGTTGTGCTCACACCCCTTTCCTCACTTGTGCCTGAATGGACTGATCATCCTTTGGGAACAACGCGTCCTCGTGATGCAGTTTGGTCTTCGGACCCTTGACATGCTTTTGGGGCATTTTGACTTTCTTTTGGATTATCACTTGGCTTTATAAATTGTTTTTGAACTTGTTATCTCATATTCATTGTTTATTTATATTATTATTCGTTCACTGAGCATTAAGCTCAGTCGAGATTTTCTTGACCTCGGCAGGTACATGACTTAGCAGGGATTTTGGGATGAGAGCTACGGAGATGACTATATTGAAGATAACCCATTAAGTCATACTTTTTGTTAAACTTTTGATGACTAATGTAGACATGTTGATATTTTGGGACCGTATTTTGAGACACGTTATCTCCGTTTGTGGTTATGTAATTATCTTTTGGTAAATTTTATTAGCCGCTCCGTTTTATATAACATGTTGTTTGTTTTATTCCAATTGTGGCATCTCCCGTCTTTGACCACGCGGGACGGGGGTGTTACAAGTTGTGGTATCAGAGCTATAGGTTATGATCTTGTAGTACAATTTAGGTTTGATCTGTGAGGAATGGGTAGAACTAAGATAAGACTATCCTAAGCCTTATACATGTTAACTATTTGAAATCTCGTATGCTTTGTTTCTTTTTGAAATTAATCGAGCAAATGGTTTCCTATTATTTGTGTTAGTTCCAAATGCCGCCAAGAAGAATACCGGCAATAACAGATAGACCAAGAAGAAGCCAAACTGGGTCTGAAAATGAAACAAATCCTCCACCAACAACTCAACTTGATCCTAATGTGATGGCAGCTGTCCAACAAACAGTTAGCGACATGCTACCAGGTATTATAGCACAGACGGTGGAAGCATTGCGTCAAACTGGCGAAAACCCGAATCCTAATACTGGGGACTACGGACCAAAACACAGGGATCAGGGAACTAGTAGTGAACTTGCTGATATTCATCAATGGTTAGAGARGTTTCATAAACAAAAGCCTCGTACTTTTACTTCAGCAGCCACTCCTGTTGACGCCGAAGATTGGATATCACATCTTGAAAAGGTATTCCGAGTCTTGGGTTGTTCTGATAGAATTAGAGTGGAATTGGCTACTTATAAACTTGAAGGTGATGCTAATCGCTGGTGGCAAGCTTGGAAACAATCTTACGGAGGGGATATAGCTATTGAAAATTTAACCTGGCCGAGATTCAAAGAGGTTTTCTATCAACAATACTTTATTGCGGCAGACAAAGAGGCGTATGTTCAAGAGTACGCTACACTCAAACAGAAGGAAGACGAATCCATATCCGAATACGTATCCAGATTTCTATGATTGGCTAGTTTTGCGGGTAGTATGACTGGTATGGTAGAAAACCAGGTTAATAAGTTCAAATAGACCCTCAATAGCAAATTCAGACCCAAACTTATCAATCAACACTTCACGAGCGTTGCCCAGGTTGTTGATGCTGCAAGGAACATTGAAAGGGAACGACTGGACTCTATACTTTCCCGAGGTGATAGTGGTACGAAAAGAAACAGAGATGTGTTTCAAGGAAATTCTACTGGGCGAGGAACCAATCGGGCAGGTCAGTGGAAACAACCAAATTATAGACCTCCAATTGCATCTCAGGGAAATTCTAGTAAAGGTTTTTCAAATACAACTTCTCTGTTACGGTGCAAAGATTGTGGTTTTAGACATCGTCCTGGCCCATGTATTCGAATGACCGGCGCCTGTTATAATTGTAGTCAACGAGGTCATATAGCTCGTGATTGTAAACAAGGGCCGAAAGATAATTCTAAAGATAAAGAGAAGCAATCTATTGTCGGTGGTCGAGTGTTTACACTATCTGCTGACAAGTCTACTGCGGGTATGGTTTCTGGTACCCTTTCTATTGACAGTAGAGATGCATATGTTTTACTTGATACAGGTGCTACACACTCGATTGTTTCTGAAAACTTCGAAGAAAATCTTAAATCATATGAACAATCCACTGAATTTCCATTACATATTACTACTCCTATGGGTAGTTCAGTATGTATATTTGGTCAATTGCCAAACTGTCCGTTATTTATTGGCGATCGAATTCAGGAAGTTACTTTACTTCCAATGAAAATGGATCACTTCGATATCATCCTTGGCATGGATTGGTTGTCTAAACATCAAGTGACCATCGACTGCAAAGCTAAACAAATCATCTTCGGTGACGTCAATGAACCCGAATACGTGTTCTAGGATGTTTCACCTGAGAAAGGAACTCATGTTATCTCAGAAGTAAATGTTAAAGCAATGGTATGGCGAGGATGTGAAGGATTTTTAGCTTCATTACAAGATCC
>NW_020200733.1:83706-85275 GCF_001531365.2 Cynara cardunculus var. scolymus
CTATATCTTGTGGAGTTCGCGTATAACAATAGTTGGCAAGCTAGTATAGGCATGGCCCCGTACGAAGCTTTATATGGTCGGAAGTGTAGAACACCGATCTGTTGGAATCAAGTGGGGGAACGAGCTATCGAAGGACCCGAACTTGTTCGGATTACTACTGAACAAGTCGAGATCGCAAAACAGAAAATGAAAGAGGCTCAATCTCGGCAGAAAAGTAACGTTGACAAGCATCGAAAGCATTTAGAGTTCCAAACGGGTGATCACGTCTTCCTAAAAGTTTCACCGTTACGAGGTATTCGTAGGTTTGGAATTAAAGGTAAACTTAGTCCGAGATATATTGGACCTTTTGAAATCCTTGAACGTGTTGGAGAGGTGGCATATCGCCTAGCGTTATCTCCTCAACTTTCACATATCCACAACGTTTTCCATATCTCGTCACTCCGCGGATATCATTATCACCTTCTCCATGTGATTGATTATTCGTTGGAAAAAGTTGAAAAAGATCTCTCTTATATTGAAGAACCAGAAGCAATAATTAATAGAGAAGAGAGACAAATGCGACGAAGGTCAATACCGTTTGTTAAAGTGTTATGGCAAAATCATTCTGAGCGAGAAACCACATGGGAAACGGAGGAATTCATGCGAAATGAGTACCCTTATCTATTCGAATCATGTAAATCCTCTAACCCTATCTAAATTTCGAGGACGAAATATTCTTTTTAGGAGGGGAGGATTATAATATCCATGTTTCGTTAACTCGTACAAATTGGGTTAAGTAAATTTTTGGTAGAATTATGCATAACATAGTTGTACCCTATGTTATACCAACTTGTACTTCAGACGAGTTTTGCGTCAAAAATGAGTTTATATCTAATTTGACGTAAAAGTTGAGAATATAAACTTGAAGGGTCAAAACCGTCAAATAGTTAAACTATATATATATATATATATATATATATATATAAATTAAATAAAAAAAAGAAAAAAAAATTATATATATACATGCATGTGTGAATGGGGTTTCACCGCCTCATTCTCAATCTCAGTTTCTGTTTTTTTTCTTTCTTTTCTCAATTTCTCTCTCTTTAGATTTTTCATCTTCTCTTCAAATTTTACGTCAAGTTAATAAGAGGATCGAAGTAACAATTATATATTCGGAATCCACTCTCCGAACCCTTCTTAAAGGTATAAGTTTCATTCATTTTTATTAAGGTGTTTATGTTAGGGTTATTTAGACCGGTTTATAAACTGTGTTTATATCTAAGTTTACGGATTGATTTTGTCAAAATCATGATATATTTGATGTTTAGAATGCTAGAACTGGTTATATTGATGTAGAAATAAAAAAAGGTATATTATAGTTTCAATATGGTTAAATTGTGGGTATATGTTTAACCGTACACCAATTGTTCGGTTAAATGTCGAAAGGAGTTAAAATGCATGACTATGCTTAGGTTAACGACCATTGGACTTGTTTTACTATTTAGTATGTTGAAGTACGTTTATAGTATGTAAATGTAGCGAATCATGAAAGTTGGATCATAAAAGTTAGTCGGAAATTACGGAATC
>NW_020200733.1:85560-126879 GCF_001531365.2 Cynara cardunculus var. scolymus
GTAAGATAAAAATGCTTAGAAATAAGAGGGTCGGAAACGGTTGGATCGAAAGAGAATAATGCTAAGTTTTACGTTTGAGTTTTCAATTCGTATCCAGCTGTCCTTCTTGAGCTCTATGTTGTTTAAGTAGATTAAGACCTAAGTAATTTTATTAGAATAGTTATATTATGGTTTCTATGCTTTATAAATAGTAACCGTTTATGCATTCGTTAGGCACGCGGACAAATCAAACTTGATCGTGAATTTCCGTTTGATCGTGCGTTAATTGTCAAATTCGGTTAAGGTACGGATTCCATATCTCACTTGACACGGGGATAGCCATTTGCGTAAGGCTTCCTAATCCAGATAATCTGTGATAAATTCCGAATAATTTGTTTTGAATTTCCTTTATGCTTATCAAATGTTATTGAACTTTGTTTCCTTTTGAATTACGACTAATATTCTTATTCGGAATATGGATCATTTTGATCAATTGAATTGTTTTATTGTTTCATTTGTGGAATATTTTACTATAGACTCAATAATTGGAGCACCGGTATTGAGATGTTTCCATGGTGACTAAAACGATCATGTCGTCCTTATTTTTATAGTCTTTAAAAGTGGACTTGATTATGTACCGGTCGAATAGAGGGCGTATGGATCGATCCTAGGAACCGTTATCGGATATTGAATTATGGTTGTGGTTATATCCACGGAGAGGATTGCTGTGTTGTGCTCACACCCCTTTCCTCACTTGTGCCTGAATGGACTGATCATCCTTTGGGAACAACGCGTCCTCGTGATGCAGTTTGGTCTTCGGACCCTTGACATGCTTTTGGGGCATTTTGACTTTCTTTTGGATTATCACTTGGCTTTATAAATTGTTTTTGAACTTGTTATCTCATATTCATTGTTTATTTATATTATTATCCGTTCACTGAGCATTAAGCTCAGCCGAGATTTTCTTGTCCTCGGCAGGTACATGACTTAGCAGAGATTTTGGGATGAGAGCTACGGAGATGACTATATTGAAGATAACCCATTAAGTCGTACTTTTGTTAAACTTTTGATGACTAACGTAGACATGTTGATATTTTGGGACCGTATTTTGAGACACGTTATATCCGTTTGTGGTTATGTAATTATCTTTTGGTAAATTTATTATCCGCTCTGTTTTATATAGCACGTTGTTTGTTTTATTCCAATTGTGGCATCTCCCGTCTTTGACCACGCAAGGACGGGGGTGTTACACGAGATATCTCTACAACCTTTGATAAGCGGTTTGCTCTCATTAGCAATAATTGGTTTTTATGTGAGCGTGCTTTAGAGCCTAAATTGGCTGATAAACTAATGTGTGTTAAACACCATTTGCTTGCCCACCATTAGGAACAAATGATATCGATTCCGTGTAAGATTAACGAAACTTTAGTCAAGGAATTTTATACCGCCACTGGGAGTTCCAAAAATGACATTATTGTCATTCACGGAACAAGAGTCAACTGGACAGCCCTGAAACTCAATTCGGTGCTTGGACTCACTGTCCCATTTATATGTTCGTATCGATAATTTATTAATGGTGGTATGTACGTACCCGAGGATGACATTGCCAAGGCACTTTTTCTGCCCGGTCACGGTTGGTCACATGACAACCAGCAGATGATCCTCATGTCGAGGCACTTGACTTTAGAAGTGGCCTTATGGTTTCAATTTGCTCGGCATAACATGATGTGATTTCCTCCAATCATTCTTTACTTGACCAAGGAACTGTCAATCGTATGCACAAACCAACGTACGAGAATGATGATTTGGTGGATGATGCTATCGGACCACATACCACGTTTAGACATGCTGCAAATAGCCCCCGGTTGCCTGATGACGCTTCTGTTCTTCCTTCTCGATCATCCACGGCTGTCTCTCCCACTACTTTTGATATTCCTCCGATACCGCCTACAGCTTTCCCTAGTTACCAAGTCAAACACTTTAACCCCGTTCTCCAATGAGATCATTGTTCGGTTTAAGTTTAGAGGAGTATGTGCTCCAAAGTGTAAAAAATTGATGTACCAAATGTCTTCGAAATATTGGAAGACAAAAAAAAAAGCAAAATGCTTTAACCCAATGATCAATAGTGAAAAATCACTTATTGGGTTCCTATAAAAGGTCAAAAATACAACAAAAGATGCGATAAATCGAAATCATTCAATCCATGTTGTTATTCTAAACAAGTTTGAGGAATTTTTTTTAGCCAAATACACTAACCCGATAAAGCCCTACCGATTAATCTCTACTGGCAACTGGCCACTGTGCCACCACTGTGGGATGTTCACAAATTTTGTTAGTTTTCTACTTTTTGGAGGATGTATTGCTTGAAGATCTTGCCCAGAGATTTCCTCCAACTGTAGTTGGCTGTAAATTTGTACTTTTGTATTATTTTAAGTTGTTGTTTAATGATCTTTGCCCCAAGGTTTATTTGTACTTAATTTCCTTTGGATAAATGCTTCGTCTTTATCCATTCCCTACCTATATAAAGAGGCCTTGGGGCTCATTTGAAGATCATCCTTCTATCATGCCTTTTATCATCCTTTGAATCATCTTTCAAATTATTTAGCTGAAGTTCTTCTCTTTTTCTCTTAGTTGTAGCTTAGTGATGAGTGTTAATTTATTAACCTTATTACATCATTTTCTTAACCATTTTTCTTTGTTTTATTTTTCCATTAGTGTCTTAATAGAGTCTTTTATGTCTTTTCTATATAATAGTAGTATTATATCATATCTAATGTTAATTCCCTGTTTATGCAGATTTTTGATGATTTTTGGGCCAAATCTTGCAGCAGTCCTGTAGGAGCATGTGTGGCAGAGTCCTATAGCACCTGTCCGTGGGCTGCACCTTTTGCCTGGGCCGAATTTCCTTGGGTTGCTCCTTTGAAGTTGCTGGGTCAACAACCTTGGGCCTGGTCAAAGCCCATTTTTGAAGACCCTTTTGTCCTATTAGGTAGCTCCCATATGGAAGCTTCCTTAGCCTATAAATAGAGGCTTAAGGCTTTGTTTTTAAAACACCTCTTACTTGTTTTTGCATTTAATCACTTGCTTACTCTCAATCTTTGAGTTATAAACATTTGCTCTCTAGATTATTGGTTTCGATATTTATGCTTTCGGTTTTCTTGCTTCCAACCAAGAACCGAATTTGTGAAGTTGTGTTTACATTCTCAAGTTTTAATTCAAGTGCTCGTATTTAAATCTTCATCTCATTTCTGTTCTTACTTCCAAGTTACAATACGTTTTCTGACTTTCGTTGCAAGTTACAAATTAGTCGATTGCTGTTGCTTTACATTGGATTTCATCCTTTGTGGTCACGACTAATTTATGTTGACTAAATAATCTGTTCTTAAGACTTTGCAAGTAACTTTTCGGTCTTAGTAACGAAACTTGTTTTGCAAGTTTTGTTACTTGTCTTGCAAGTTTCTTTAAAGTCAACTCTTCTTTTCAAGGTTTTCATTTGTCACATCTTCATCTCATCAAGTACTACTTTACATCATGTCTTAGATTAATTTTAATTAGTAATATTTAGTTATTAGTAATTTAATTTCAGTTCTTTATATTTCAGTCTTTTACATTTCAGTTTTTACTTTTCTGCATTTTACTTTACTACAATTTGCTTTTCTGTATTTTAATTTCCAACAATTTACTTTCAGTCATTTATATTTATGTCATCTACTTTCCAATACTTCAAATTCCAGTATTTCCATTTCTTGTAATTTACTTTTTGCAATTTACTTTTCCGTATCAATTATTTATTTTTCAGTCCTTACATCCTTCGAGAGAAGAAACCGAAAAATGATGGGCTAAACGCCTTAGCTTGGGGTGTAACGGGAAATTAAGACCAAAGCCCATGTGAAGGTACAAAGGTGTCTTATTAGCATTATAGTCCACTATTTGTTTCAGGTGCTTAATATTTCATTTGATGATTACATTAAAATTAATTGACAACTAATTTTGTGCATAAAAATGTATTGACTTTCAAAACCTGAAGTAATAGGAGAAGGCTATAAATAGCTTTAGTGTCTAACAAATGCTATACTCCTACGGTGTTGGATGGTAACACTGTGTTGTGCTAGGATTCACGACGTCTAACATAAATGATATCGTATCGATAGCACRTTGACCGRTGTGTRCTCTTGGGAGGCCGTCTGACCCGATAGTTGATACTGTCATAGTTATATAAATTCATTTATTGATTTTAGATAATTGTGACAGGAATGCTATGTCACATTTTTACTGAATCATTTGTTTAGTGTCTTAATCAACCTTTGCACCCTGTGCTTCTTCTTAAGACTGATATTTTCCTTAGTTGTTAATCAAATCTCCCAATTTTAGATAAATCAAATCCCTCGTTTTGCCATCTGAAATTAGTTTTTATAGACTGGACTTTTGACGAACTTTACAAGCTATCTCTTTGGGAATGATATCTAGTATTTTACCATTATTACTTGTTACAAGACAACAGTAGTTCAAGCTGTATTCTTGCGCCGAGCTCTATTTTTGTGTTGAAATCTAAGGTTGAATAAGCCGACGAGCACTTAACATTTTATTTTCTTGTATCGAAGTCGTAATCTGTTGCCAACAGCCTCGCCACTGTGGGAACATACTTTTGTTTTATATTAATGAAAGTTATATTTCAGTCTTATTTACTGTCTTCTATTATGTCTATTATAAGCTAATTTACTTGTATGAGTGTGGGTATGAGTTTAACTTAGGATTTTTATACAATATTTGGGTGTTTTTTACTCTTTACCACTTTGTAAACTTGGTCACTTAAGATGGGACTTAAACTCGACGCGAACAAGCCGATCACTTTGAAGTGTTAATATTAGATCTTAAACCCAGAGATGGGCGGATCTGAAATACGGCTTAAGTGATGCACAAAGAACTCGAGAGAGTCTTTGATAATTATGTAGAGATGCGAATTTTGTATGTATTTAGCTAAGGATTAAGCGATGATTATTTTTATCACAAAGAGATTTGGGTATGGATTTTATTTCTTCTTCTTTTTAGCTAAATTGGCAAGTTTCGAAGTGGTGAGCGTAGGAACTTAGTGGAGTTTTATGGGGACCGTTTGTAAATTTTCACTTTCGAGAGATTGGATTTTTATAAACAACTCATAAGATTCTAACCATTTTATTGTTGATTTTATCTTAAGGAACACTTATACCCATGCCTATTCTTTAGTATATAAGTTCATTTCGCTATTTTAGTCCTTTTAGTCTTTTTATAAACAAAAATTCATCTTTTATTCACAAACTGAAACACGAGCAAGAAGTTCATGAAAGTCTCCGAATCTCAGTAGTTTAGTCCCTGTGGAAACGATCTCGGTATTTCACCACTTTATTACTTGCAAGCGATCATAGTGTCGGTGTGCACTTGCACCGCCACTGTGGGGACTCCGTGCCTACTGTGTGAACACGAACGATCCTAAGCCTGTCAGTATGCATGATTTATATTGTTAACATGAATGAAGTTTCAAAATATGCATGTATGTATGCATAAGTTATAATTATGCCGAATTAGGGAGGTGTGTGTATGTATGTACAATATATTTGTGGAAAAGGAGTTTTATATTGTTTCTTCAAACACCGCCTCTTTTTTAAGGATAAGAAGAAACAAATATTATATCATTTCGTTCCTCAAACCGCCTTTGTAAGAATATAAAGAAGAAAGCTTTCTTTTGAAGAGGGTTATGTTCAAGTTTGAGAAAGAAAACAGTGAGAGAGAAAGTGCGAGAATTTTCTTGTAAAAATCTTGAAACTGGAAATTGGGGTTTGAAGTTGAAGCAGTTTCTATTGTTGTTTCTATTGTGTATAAGGTGAATTCTTGCTTTAAATATTGAGTCTTTAAACTTGTTAAGGTTTTAGATTTTGTGCCAAATTGTTGGTAAACTTGTGCAGTTGATAAGTATTCATTTTCTGGAGATTTAAAGGTTGAAGAGAACCTGTAATAGGATGGTGTTGTCCAATGAGGATTTATTTTTGATCAAAGTTTTATTTGATAAAAATGGTTTCTGGACGGTATTGTCCGATGAAAGTGTGTTTAAACCATTTGTGATTAAAAAGAGTATTTCGTATCTTTCAAATGGGATTAAAAATCTGGAAAAGATACTATTTGGATTTTTTTTCAAGACGGTTATGACATGAGGTCTCTTTTGAAAGAAATGAGTTTTTCAAATGTTTTTTCAAGACGGTTGTGACTTCAGTCTGTTCTGATTTTAAACAATGTTTCTACGGGACGGTTGTGACTTTGGTCTATTTCGGTATGAAACTATTTTGAGAATGTTTTTATGGGACGGTTGTGACTTTGGTCTGTTCTAGTATGAAACTAAATGAGTTTTCAATGTTTCTACGAGACGGTTGTGACTTCGGTCTGTTCCGGTATGAAACCATTTTTAGGTCATTATTGGCTAAAACTACAGATGATGTTTCTTCAGGAAGGTTGTGACTTCGGTCTGTTCTGATATGAAACTCTTCATCTGTAGATTTGGGGAGGAAATAAAGGTGGCATATTAAGGAGAGATGTACCATGTGAATAAGGGTGGCATATCAAGGAGAGGTGTCAATCTGGATAAGGGTGGCATTTGGATAACTCTCGTTATTATATCAACAAGAGATAATAGATTTGGGTTAATATTTCTCTATGACTTGGGAATTTAGAGATATTACTCTTATTGAAATAATAACATAGATGTTATTGAGAAGGGGAAAACGACTTATAGCTAGAGGCATTATTTGCCGATCATTTCAAATGATTTTAATAAAATCAGAGTATTTGGATTTATAATTGATTGCGAGAAACAAGTATTTGATCGGAACCAGTTGGTTGGCCTGTAGGACAGACCAGAGGGCTTCTGGTTGTATGAGAAATCTTTTCAGGAATGTGCTCGGAACCAGAGGGGCTTTGGTAGGTCTTTATAATAGACTAGAGGGATTCTGGTTAGGCGAGAAATCTTTTAAGTATTTTCGGGAATATTGTGGTCCAGAGGCTCTGTATCGTAAAGTTGATCATGCGTTAGTCTTTCAAGTGTTTTCAAGATTTACATGATCTAGAGGCTCTGTATGTATTATACAGAGGTTCTGTATCATGAAAGTTGTATTTTTAAACTTTTATATCTAAGCTATGTATTTAAGTATGGTGTCTGATCGCTATGTGTCCAAGAGTGGAGTCAAAGCTCTGTATTTGAGTATGGTGTCTGAGCTCTATCTTTTGAAACTTAACTTATTATATTTTCTTTTAAGTCTTAACCTTTTAAATATCTCTTTATAAATAAAACATATAACCAGAGGAGCTCTGGTTATATTTTAGTAATCCTTTTAAATATTCTATTATGGTCTATTTTGACCAGAGACTCTAATTACTCAAAGGCTCTCTAGTTAAATGGAAGCCTTAGTTATTTTCGGGAGTATGAGTATAGAAGCTCTGGTTGGTCGGAGCAGAAGCTCTGGTCAACTAGAGGATGGTGTCATGAGGAGTTGTTTAAATAAAACTATCCTCTAGAGATAGAGGAGCTCTGGTCTTTAGCAACCAGAGGGACGCTGGTCCTTAATGTTAAAAGGGAGGTTGGAAAATAATTTTATGGGATCTGCAAGATTGGTGGCTTAGCATCATTTCCCCATTAATTTAGGAGAGCAAATATCCAGTTTCCATTTCTCTCCAATTGACAACCATTCATAGTTGTTTTTCATATTTAGATCATTATAATTTTGTATTTATAGTGGTTGTCTTCTTCTTCTTTGTAATAACATTTACACAGAATCCTACAAATGTTCCCCAACCAATCACCTCTTGTTAACATGGTATCAGAGCAGGTTTGCTCATCATATACCGTTTAACTTCTTTTATTCTCCCAACCGAGTCACCATGTCTGAAAACGTCTCTGGTTCTGATTTATCCTTACAACTCATAAACTTGTTAAAAAATGGCCTTAATCCCCAGCCTCAAAACCCAAAACTTTCCGATAACCTCCAAATCAATCTCAAACTCAACAACCAAAACTATGCTCTATGGACCCGAATGATCCGAGTTGCCATAGACAGAAAATCCAAGACCCTGTTATCATACCTGACCTTGGATCCTCCGAATCAAAACAGTGAAGAATATGAGCAATGGGAACAAGAAGATTTAATTGTTTTTTCGTGGCTCATTCAAAATATCGAACCCATACTCGCAGGCAACGTAACCGAGTTTCCCACCGCAAAAACGTTGTGGGATGCTCTGGCGATTACTTACAACAGTGGAAGAGACAAATTGCAGACTTTCAACCTTCATGCCAAGGATAACAACTTCAAACAAAATGACAACTCTYTTGAAGAGTTCTGGATCACACTACARGGAGTATGGGGAGAAATTGACAGAATCGATCCAAATCCCATGAAATGTCCAGAAGACATCAAGACATACTCAAAACTCAGGTCAGAAAAAAAACTTTTTCAGTTTCTAAACGCACTTGACCGGAGATATGAATCCATTAAAAGGGAAATACTCCGGTTAGAACCTCTCCCTTCTGCGGAGGCAACATACGCCGCTGTTTGTAAAGAAACCGTTCACCAGAATATTTTAGGAGTAACTAGTAAAGACACAAAGGGCATAGCGGTGGGTTTTGTTGCTACCAACAGAAGGATTAGGGCTCATCACAAAGGGGCACCGTTGGGCTGGAGGAAAAAAAGATGGACAGTCGGGCAAAGAAGATAGAACACACTTGAAATGTGACCACTATGGTATGACGAGACACACCAAAGAACAATATTTCCGGCTCGTTGGCTATCCTAATTGGTGGGCCGATAGCCACAAAAAAGGCACCAAGAATCTCGAACCGGAAAGAGACAAAGCTCCGCTGCTGACACAAGTACTGATCGAAAAAAACCTTCCGGATTTGGTGGAGTGGCGGCGGCAACCCCTGATGAAGAAGAAGATGACTCCTTTTCCATGAGTACAGGTACAGGGGGTGAGAGAAATGGTGTCTCGAAACCCCCAATTTATATCAAAATACCTACTAGTGGGGTAGCAAATATTTTTCAAAATTATAGTAAAAGATGGGAACAGTCGTGGATATTTGATTGYGGAGCCACAAACACCATGACTTATGATTTATCGAATTTTGCCATGTCAACTAAACCTTCAAAATCCTACATACAAACGGAAATGGAGAGAAAATGGATGTAAAAAATGGGGGAACCATCGAAATTTCTCCGACACTAAAGCTCTCTAATTGCCTCTATGTTCCCGCTCTATCACATAAACTTCTTTCAATAAGTCATGTAACAAAGAAATTGAATTACTCAGTTCTCATGCAACCCACTTTTGGTATCTTACTAGATATCAGGACGGGAGCGATCATTGGGTGTGGCACTGAGAGACAAGGGTTGTATTATGTGGATGAAGTGACTCAAAAGGGGACCGTAATGCTCTCTCATGGAACAAGAGAACGAGAAGGCTACGACACAGGAGGCTGGAGCATCCATCCACTGGTTATTTGCATGTTTTATTTCCTAAATTGTTTCCTTCCAATTGCAAGTCACATTGTGAAACTTGTGTGTTAGCAAAGAGTCACCGAAAAAATTTCAAACCAAATAATACAAGGGTCGATTTACCTTTTTCATTGATTCATTCGGATGTGTGGGGCCCCGCTCCAATCATTGGGGACAAAACTTTTGTTTTTTTGTTATCTTCGTGGATGATTGCACTCGTATGACCTGGGTTTATTTATTAAAAAATAAATCTGAAGTCCTTGATAAATTTATCATCTTCTACACCATGGTCCAAACCCAATTTCAGAAAAACTTTCAGGTTTTTCGATCCGACAATGGAGGAGAATTTGTTAAGTCTAATATGAAACTCTTCTTTCAAACTAWGGGAATAGTTCATCAAACCACTTGCCCTCATACTCCAGAACAAAATGGAGTCGCAGAACGGAAAAATCGCATCCTATTAGAAATCACTCGGGCTTTTCTAATAGAATCACAAGTTCCAAAGTTTTTTTTGGCCAGAAGCTCTTGTTACGGCCGCATATCTTATCAACCGACTTCCCACTCAAATTCTAAAATCTAAAATCCCTTTGCAAATTCTCACAAATTTTACCAAACCTCCATCCGTTCTTACTCTTGAACCACGAATCTTTGGGTGCACTGTATTCGTTCACATACCTAAAGCCCATAGATCCAAAATCGACCCGTGTGCTGAGAAATGTGTCTTTGTTGGGTATGGAATCACTCAAAAGGGATACCGATGTTATAATCCAAAAACCCAACACATGTTCACTACTATGAACTGTGACTTTCTTGAAACTGAGTACTACTATGCGTCCTAAAACAGTGGTCAGGGGGAGAGAGAATATATTGACACCGACACACTGAGTTGGTTGACATATGTAACATATGAAGAAGGAAGGAGCCACAGTCCACAAAATGAGTCTCCTTTATCCACACAACCCGAAGACCCAAACGTCAGTGCCACCGAGGAAACTGCTCCTAACCTGATACCCAAGGTAAGTAATACTCACTCTTCTTTTATACCCGAACCCATTTATAACACAACAGGGCAAGGTGAGAGTGTACATGAACAAGAAAGGTTCACCATTCAAGAAGATGTAGCAGCAGGGCAAAGTGAACATATGGAAGAGCAAGAGAACTTGGATTTTCCACTGAGTTGGTTGAAGGAAGGAGCCACAGTCCACAAAATGAGTCTCCTTTATCCACACAACCTGAAGACCCAAACGTCAGTGCCACCCAAGAAACTACTCCTAACCTGATACCCGAGGTAAGTAATGCTCACTCTTCTTTTATACCTGAACCCATTAATAACACAACAGGGCAAGGTGAGAGTGTACATGAACAAGAAAGGTTCACCACTCAAAAAGATGTAGCAGCAGGGCAAAGTGAACATATGGAAGAGCAAGAGAACTTTGAGAATTTTCCCACACAAGAAGACACATCGGGAAGATATGTACTACCACCAAGAGCAAATCGGGGAGTTCCACCGAAAAGGTATTCCCCAGAAAAGGAGTCCAGAGGAAGGAGATAYCCAATGGCTAACATAGCCAAAGGAAATCTATCGGAGAAAGCCAAGGTGTTTGCCTCATTTCTGTATTCTAAGGAAATCCCTGCTAATACAGAACAAGCCTTAAAATCAAAGCAATGGAAAGATGCAATGGAAGAAGAAATGAGAGCTCTTACAAAAAACAACACATGGGAAAAACGTGTCTTGCCTCCAAGAAAGAGAATTGTCAGGTGTTGGTGGGTTTTTACAATTAAATACAAACAAGATAGTACAATTGAAAGATACAAAGCAAGATTGGTAGCTAAAGGCTATACACAAACATACAGAATTGATTACTCTGAAACTTTTTCTCTGGTTGCAAAAATGAATACAATCAGGGTTCACATTTCTGTAGCAGCAAATAAAGGATGGCCCTTACATCAGTTTGATGTAAAGAATGCTTTCTTACACAGAGAACTAAAGGAGGAAGTTTATATGGAAGCTCCACATGGATTCACGGACCAGTTTGGAAAAAAAGAAGTGTGCCTCCTGAAAAAATCTCTCTATGGGTTAAAACATTCCCCTAGAGCATGGTTTGGGAAGTTCACCTTAGCCATGAAAAACTACGGGTTTAAACAAAGTAATTCAGATCATACTTTGTTTCGTAAATGAAGAGGCAATCTCATAACCTGCCTAATAATCTATGTCGATGATATGATTATTACATGAGATGACAGAGAAGAAATAATCAAACTGAGGAAGAACTTGTTCACAGAATTTGAAATGAAAGATCTAGGGAGACTCAAATATTTCATTGGGATTGAAATTCTAAGATCAGAACAGGGGATTTTCATGGACCAAAAGAAGTATGTCCTCGATTTACTAGCCGGAACCGGTATGGTTGATTGCAAACCAGCAGACACTCTGATGATTGTGAATCAAAAACTTTATATGGAGGAAAAAGCAGACCTTGCCGACAAAGGAATATACCAACAAATGGTAGGAAAATTGATATATCTCTCACACACCCGACCCGATATAGCATATGCTATAGGAGTGGTAAGTCAGTTTATGCATCAACCCCAAAAGGCTCACATGGAAGCAGTCTTAAGAATTATAAGATATATAAAGGGCACGGCAGGGCATGGAGTCTTGTTCAAACCAAACGGGCATCTTGAAACTCAACTGTATACCGATGCAGATTGGGCAGGGGATAAAGGCAACCGAAGATCCATCGCAGGATACTTTACCTTAGTTGGTGGAAATCTAGTTACGTGGAGAAGCAAGAAACAAAAGGTGGTGGCCCTTTCAAGTGTACAAGCTGAGTTCCGGGGAATTGCAAGGGGGATAACTGAAGTGCTATGAGTACGAAGGCTCCTAACCGAGATAGGATATCCACCACAAGAAACTAGCAAAATTATGAGTGATAATGAGGCAGCCATTCAAATTTCAGAAAATCCAGTACAACATGATCGAACAAAGCATATAAAAGTTGATCGACACTTCATCAAAGAAAAATTGGAAGCAGAGATCATCACACTTCCGTTTGTTCGATCAAAAGACCAACTTACCGATATGTTGACAAAAGCTGTTAATAAAAGAACCTTGCACGAGTGTCTGGGCAAGTTGAATTTTGGAAATCCTACTATTCAACTTGAGGGGGAGTGTTAAAAGGAAGGTTGGAAAATAATTTTGTGGGATCTGCAAGATTGGTGGCTTAGCATCATTTCCCCATTAATTTAGGAGAGCAAATATCCAGTTTCCATTTCTCTCCAATTGACAACCATTCATAGTTGTTTTCCATATTTAGATCATTGTAAATTTGTATTTATAGTGGCTGTCTTCTTCTTCTTTGTAAYAACTTTTACACAGAATACTACAAATGTTCCCCAACCAATCACCTCTTGTTAACACTTAAGAGTCGGGGAGCTCTGACCAGTTGAGCTAGAGGAGTTTTTCATCTCTGTATTTTATAATTAATGCAGATTTCGGGGAGTGTATAAATTTGTATATGTGAATAGATGATTTTAAAGTTTTGATGATCTTCACCCTGTAATTCCAAAGAAAGGGTTATCTCACTATACCTTCCGGTCTAAACCTTATTTTGTGTTTTAAATATGCATTGCAGACCAACAGGGTTACGGGATGTTAAGGGGAAGGAGAAAATATGATTATTTTCCTTATATGCTTATCTGCTATGTTTTGAAGATCATTATGTTTATTTTGAAGATACATGTAGACATACATGTGATAGTACAAGGTTATTATTTTGGAATTTTTTAGTTATAGATTCTGTATATATAGAAACCTTATACTAATGGGACCAATGTGGTGTAATTTGTATTTTCTTTTATATGAAATATATGTTATATGCAAATGTGGAGTATGGGGTGTCACAGCCGGATACTAGTCATTTGCCACATGATGTAATTTTTAGTGAATGAGTGTAACTGGGATCATTAGGGACCTTGAACAATGAATAGCAAACAATGGATCACATTGGGGCCATTGGGTATGAAGTGTTTTCCATTATTTATAGTTTGAGTATTGAACCTTGTTTATGTTTTGGGTATTTAATTTCATTCACTTTTGGGTAAGTATTGGACTTTGGTTCTATGAATAAAGGGACGTTTTAATAAATGAGTTCTCATCATGATATATAATTGTGGGTTTTGGAAAGGATGTGTTTTCATACTAAATATATTTCATTTTGGAAATTATGATTTAAATAACATCTTTTAAGTTTTACCATTTTTATATTTAAGATGAAAACTGTTTGAACTCACTAGGAGTTAAGCCTAACATTTTCTTTTGTCGGCATGTGCATCAGGTCATCATGTTGGTGTGATTAGTGCTAGCTAAAGGCTCGAGAAGTAATTAGCGAATTAGAGACGTCTTCCACATTTGGAGATAACGACTTTATTGGTGTTTTAGTAGCACTCGACATTAACTTAGTCTTTATGCAAGACTTGGTTTACCAACTGTTGATGTTGAATTTTAGTTTTATTATTCAAGGTAATTCAAGTATTTGATTATAGAAAGATATTTATTCTTTATTTTATGTATTATTATGAATTTTAAATTAGTCGCTTTTTTCTGAATTTGAGGATGTTAATGGTAAAGTGGATATAGCCTTTTTAAATTTTAATGCTAGTATTTTTATTTTAATGATATTATATATTTATATATAAAAATTAATATATATATATATACACACACACATACACACATATTAGGCCGTATTTCATTTCTTTAACCATTATTCAAAAACTCATTATAAATTACACAACTAATTGGTGCCACATATCTCATCCCAACCGCACTTCATCTCCTTTATTCGACCATCACACACACAAAAGCAATCCAAATCCAAATTTTAATCTCCAAAAATTATAAACCCTCTACATATTTAAATACATTGTTGAACATCCATAAACGAAATAATGCTTTATGGTGTCATGCCCCAAATTTTTTTTCTTTCGAGTGTCGTGACATCATTCTTAATAACTTATGCCATGAACAAAATATGAACTTAAAAATTTCAAACATACATAAGGTGTTTAACATAATTCATTACATAATTGCGGAGGCGTAAAATACTTTAACGTAATCAATGYTAATTAAAATATCTAATCAAACGTGATTCAAAACATAGTCCCATGATCCCATCTTTCTTTATTCAAACCGTCTAGTGACAATCGGCACCTAAGATATATACATGTATAGTATAAACTAAAAGTTTAGTGAATACAATATGGTTTCGTAATGACATGCACACATAATATTGGTTTAGCGTATTTTAATTATTATCTTGCAAGTGTGGCCTTGACTCATCACTTTTCTTTGCATATGTGGCGTGTTCTATGAATTACAAACCCTCCTTTCATGTCCAACCCACCTCGTATAGTAGGTGAACCTTGTCGAATCATACTAGCTGCATACCATTTATTTGCAACTATTTATTTATGCAAATCTCATCGTGGCATGCAATATATATCTCGTGCAAGTGACAACATAAATATTATATGCATCATCATCATATTATACATACACTTGACTTTCATATTGATAATACCAAGTCATCATAATCAACATATTTCATATCATGCATATACTTGGATATCGTGTACATCAATTTAATAAAGTCACCACCATATGCATATAACCACATCATGCAAATATCATGGATAAAATATTTTGTAATAATCATGTATATATCCCATAAAAATCACATAGTGTACTCACCCTGAATCGTTAACATTCGATAGGTCGTTTTCTCAACAATCCCAACCTACATGATAATTTATATAATTCCTAAGCACCTTAAATAATTGTAATTAAATTGATCACTATTCCATAACAATCTTAACACGATTAGTCCTAACAATTTTTTGTTGATCAACCCCCGATGCCATCACATCTCATATTTTGCTCAAATATTTTCTTCAAATATTATTAATAATGACGTCGTTATAATATTAATTAATGCTCGTATAATTTATAAAAACGTGCAATATACTTGATAAGTGTGCAAATGCATACATTTTAACACCTAATTATGACTTTATTTCACTTCATTTTACACCTTTTCCAATCCTATATTGAGTCTTTTAGTCTTATTTTATAGTTTGACATTCAATGGAGCTTGGATGCAGGGATGATACTGTTTTATGTATCTGGGGAATGAAATGCTGACATAAGCATTGTTGTAGTAGGAATTCTGAATGATCAAGGATTGGATGGAAGTCTTGGTGGGATGAACATCAACAAAGTCCCAATCTCAAGTACATTTGTTGTACATGATGTGTTTGTCACATCCTTAGGCTAACCTACACCAGTTGTAGGATTGCAAACAGGATCATATGTCGATCTTTGTTTCCTAACTACAATTGTCACACACACAGAGTTTAACAACTTTAGTGACTTTTGTAAGAGTGAATTTGAAAAGATTCACTCAAAACAATGAATTGACGGTCATATATCAACAAAGGAGTCTGGAGGATAGGGTGGTCTTAATGGAAAAAACATTGGTGAGAAACTGGATGGGATAGACAGCTCAGTTATGCTTACTAAGGATCAACTTGAAAAGGTGAAATATGTGGAAGAAGGCAACTCTGAAACTCTCAAGGACTTGTCTTCCAATTCTGTGGAAGATCTATCTCGTGTCTGGTACTACACGGTTCCACTCTGCAAGAACTCTGAATCATTCTCTTGAAGCTATTTACCTTACATAGTTTCTTTAAAAATAACAAAAGGGTTTTATAGTTTGGTTCGATTAGTGTGTTTTATCTTTGTATTAATTTCTATTATAGGTTTATATATCCTTTTCCCAATCGTTTATGAAGTTTTATTTCCAACTCAATTTCAATCTAAAATAGATAAAAATTATAATTTTGATCATTTATTGCTTTTCCAAACAAGAATTTCAAGTCTTCCGAAGCTGCATTCTCAAGAATTTTGAGCTTCTTCCCAAGAAAGTGATGGAAATGCATGCTAAATCTCAAACCACCATACTAAGCCACCTCACAACCCACAAGCAGCCTCAATTTATGGATCACTTCATACACAAGCCCATACACCTAGCCAACCCTCAAGTGATCCATCTACTTCAACTTCCAATCAAGTAGCTACCATGCCCAAATCCTTCATGCCAAATACAAAAGACTTTGCAACAACAACTCAATTTACTGAATTGAAGGCGAAGGAGGATCTAGTTGATCTAAGGTACATGACCACTCTAATCAGAAAAGATCTCCAAAATCAAAACTGCAAAGAGCAAGCTAAATCTTCTAAAAAGAGGCATGATGATTAGAATGATTCTGATGATCATGAGAGTGAGAGGACCAAGAAGATAAGGTTGGATGTGTCTTCTGAGATGGGTAAAAAGGCTAAGACAGAGAAATCAGATCAACCAACTCAAGAAATAAGGGGAAACTCACTTGAAGAGACAGAACCTACGAATGAAGGTGGATCAAATGAAGAAATTGCACAGGGTAGTGGGATTGAGATATAAAAGCAAATTAATGAAGACATGGAGACAAATGTAAATAAAGAAAACATTTCTAGTTCTTATGGGGTGTTTAAAAATCCAAATGACGAACAAGAAGACAAGCATGAATAAGTTTTCAGAAACTCATGTCTTGACATCATCATTTTTTCACCACTCTTTCTAAATTCACAGAATAACCAAGCAGAACCAATTCTTGAACAGCTAGATACAGCAGAATCTGAATCTAATGAAGAAATAGGGCTAGATGATGAAATAGAAATGGTTAAATAAGATGGTTTAGTTGTCAGCTTTGAAAATCACAGGCACATGTTCCTAATGGACCAAGAAGAAAATATCTTATTAGCATATGAAATCAATGGGAACTGGCCTAGAAAAATCCAAATCATGTATTCAGAAATGGTCAACAAATTAAGAAAGAATAGAGAAGAACTAAATCTGAACTGCCCAATAGTTCAATTTGTTGAGTATGAGTGCAAGACCTTTGCAACTATGGACTATCTAGCTCTGATTTTAATAAGAAAAGTGTAACACCCCATTCCACACATTGAATGTAACATATACTTCATATAAAAGAAATACATTTTTATACACTACATTGGTCCCTTAGTACAAGAATTTACCAGTACAAAATGCAAGATCAAAAATTTTCAAATACAATTCCTGTACTAAACTAGATCATCTATCAAAACTATACATGTAATCAGAAAATCTTCTTGCAGATAATCACATAGGGAAAATATCATATTTTTCTCTTCCCCTTACCATCGGCACTTTCTGCAATACATAATTAAAATCACAGAACGAGGGTTAGACCGAAAGGTCTAGTGAGTTACCCTATTTATGATATTGCAGGGTGAAAATCACCAAAACTTTTATGTAAACAACTTTTCATATAAAAATAACAAATATATGAACAAGTAAGAATATGATACCAATACCTTCACTTATCAAGCCAATTTCTCTGCTTGCAAACAATATATCGAATCCAAACAGGTTTGCATTAATCAGACTATCATAATGCCACTTTTAAACCTTTCAAATTAAATAAGGTTTATTCAAAGATTTAGGCGAAACCAGTTATCTTCTCCTTAATAACATTCAAATTATGATTTCCAATAAGAACCTTAATCCTAAATCTTTAAATCACAAAGAAATAAAGATTCCAGACTATGGTAATCTTAAGAGATATAATAGTAGAAGTTATTATATATATTTTTTTTATAACACACATATATACAAATGCCACCCTTATTCCATTGTACACCTTTCCTTGATATGCCACCCTTATCCCATGGAACACCTCTCCTTGATATGCCACCCTTATTTCCTCATCAAAATATTTCACAAAATAATTCCATATAGAATAGACCGCAGTCAATGGAATTATTATCAATTCAAATTCATTTTATCAAAAATTCCCACTTCTTGTAAATCGATCAATAAAATGATAAGTCCATGAAACAATCCGGTTAGTCCGGATAACAAATCCAGACAACATTCCACATACTTGACCGATTTAACATTTGTAAAATAAATTCTCCAACACTATTGTCCGAATAACAAATCCGGATAACACATGGTCGTATTCATACTTCTCCGTTCAAAACATAAACTCAAACTTTACAAATCGTGTAACACTTGACCGGTTTAAGGCTAAATCGTTTATGCCTTGACCGGTTTAAGTCCAATCCGGACAATACCCATCAACCGGTTTATTTATAAATCGCTGAAGTCTTAACCGATTTAAGGCTTAAATCGCCCAACCCTTGTCCGGTTTAAGGTTAAACCGCCTAACTCTTGGCCAGTTTAAATCTAATCCGGACAACACCTCAATGGTTATCTTTTAAAATCAGATGAAAAAGTTATACAATCAATTATATGTATACAGCGTAAAAGCAATTTAAACCACTCACCTTGAAAAGCCTTGTGAAATCAGTCTTTGAAAAACTTAGATTATAGTCCGGTCAACTCTTCTTCTTAAATCGCTCAAAGAGGGTCTCAAAAATAGAAAAAGGTTTCAATGGAGGCTCAACCTCCCTTTTATATTCTCCAAATAAAGAAAGTCGGCCACTACAGCCGGCATCACAAACATTCCTTCACACTTAATCACATAATCACACACATACACATGCACATACATGCATGCATATCATACATACATATATATATATATATCATACAAACATATGCATTCCTAAATACACATAATCTCTTTCATGTATCTACATTATGCAAATTTTCACATACTAACATGATCAAATGTATCAATTTATCATGCTGTCACATAATCACATATAACAAATAATAACATATTTATTACCTCAGGTGACAACCAAGATCTGGTTATCACATCATCCACCCCTCAAAAGAATTCTGTCCCGGAATTCCTTTAATTAAAGAGCCATGGGTATTTTGATCTCATCTTTGACTCCAATTCCCATGTCGCTTTTGGTCCTTTGTGAAACTTCCACTGAACCTTAACCAGACTTATCTCTTTGTTTCTCAACACCCTGATATTTCGGTCAATTACAGCTTCCGGTGTTTCCACAAAGTTCAGGTTTGTCACACCCCGCTAAAGCGGAAACACGAGGTATGGCAGGTAGAGTCTCATAGCAATAGAGTATAAATTACACCACCATACATTAAAATTTCATTACATCACAATCCAGCGTTTACATTCCCAAAACGACAAGTTTATAAATTAAAAAAAATTCGAAGGTGATGATTGAAACGCGACTTCTTTTAAATGCCACCATGTGCCTTTCTTACTCCTGAAAAGCACGTTAAAACAAGTGTCAACTACAAGAGTTGGTGAGTTCACAGGTTTTCAATGTACAACAAATCTTTATGCAATATTTAGTTCGAGTAAGTCTTTTACTTACTCGCAACAACTTTCATACGTGTAGCACTTTTAACGAGGCACAATGTACTCCAAGTAATTTTAAGTGTTGGGCCACTACTAAAACTGCGACAACTACGCCCTTTATACCGAACTACCTCAACGGTGGTGTTTAAACCACATGTGTTGAACCCGTGTTTTAGTTAAATGCACCCCTACTCGTCAGTAAAAGGTGGGATTGTCAATCCAAATAGCGCTATCCATTAAACTATCGACTCATACAAGTTAATAAGTAGTGTAACCAAGTGGGACTTTTTAATTAACTCAAACACAATTTTTACTAGCGTACATAGTGTTAGTGCTCGTATTCACAATTTAATTTTAATGCATATTTCATATAATCAATTTGTATCCATGATTTAATCACATTGTATATTTCATACAAACATCAACTACATTTATACATGGTTTTCCCCCAAATAACGATGGATTTAAAAAAAAGGGGCCGTGAATACTCACCTTTTCTTTCACGGAGAAGATGGTTGAGTGATCAAATGGTACGTCTTGGTAAAGTTCTTTTAGTGAATCTCTATAGAAAACGAACGGTTGTCAAACTCTTAAAGATTAAGGTTACTATTCTACCTTTACGTCTTATAAAATGCCTCTTTTATGTTCTAAAAAAATGAAGTTTTAAGCACTCTATATGCTTATTATAGGGTTTATGGTTTAAGAGTCCAATCTTTAGTGATTTTAGGAAATCATGCATGCTGACAGAATCTTTGTGACTCAAAAATGTCCATGGTTCACCCTCATCCAAGAAGTATATTTTCCAGAATTTTTATATGTTTTAGTATACTGAGTTAGGATCATTATGACCAAAAACCCAGATTTTTGGATGAGTGGAAGGGTCTCAAACAAAATTTTCAAAAATAGTAATTACAGCTTTCAAAACAGAAAACCCCTTCTTAATGTTACACCCTTTTGAAAGAGTTATACTTATTATTTTCCAGTGGTTCATAAATAGTTTTAAAGCTAACACATAAGGATAGCTTTTTCAGAAAGAATCACTATATTTGGATGTATAGTTTGGGAGTTATGGTTGTTTAAACATGCATGTGGAAATCTGTCAAGTCTGGACATATTGCACACTTATTTTGTAAAAATCGGTTGAACCCCTAAATCACTATGTTTTTGTGTGGGGTTAGACTATTTTGAAAGATAACACTTTAGGCTATAATCCGGAGGAAATGTTTCATGAGTTTTGATGTGTCTTCTAAGAGTTATAGATGAACAATGAGACACAAAATTTCTAACCGACCACTGTTGCACACCAAATTTGTTTTGGGTGTTGTGAGGTCATAAGATCATATTTTCTCATGATTCCACTTGGGTTTGAAAACTAATACACTAAATATTATTGAGGAAAAAGATTCATGCTTATTGGGTCCATACACAACCAGCTATGGTCGTTCCAAACTCATGCAATGAATCTTTCCAGGAGAAAAGTCATTCTTTTATGCAAAAATGGATTTTTATGCATCACAATTTCCATAAATGATGATTTTATGAAAGAAGATCACTCTACTATTTAATATTAAAGTAAGAATATATAAAATACACTATTCTTGGTAACAAAAATGAAAGATAACTCAGATTCCATAAGAGACACAAAAATGCAAGAAATGAAGGGTTTTTCTTGCTTTTCAAAAGTTCTAGATGATTAGGTCACGGATTTTCACCATATTAAGAATATTTTTCATGTCTTTGGTGTAAAATCTACCCTTAGAACTTAGAATGAAGAACACCTCTCCTTTACAAACTTAAAAGTTTGAAAATAACAAGAAAATGGCACTAAAAGTGCATAAAATGAAGCCAAAACACTAACAAGTTCTTACCTTTAATTAAAAGAAGATGATTTCTTCAGGTTTTGCTTCTTGAATCCCTTTTATTTTCTATGAAAGGGCTGAAGTTTTCTTGAAGAAGAAGATGGAGGGAGAGAGTAAGGAGATGAAAGGTTGAGAGATGAATGAGAAACGAGTGTTTTAAAATTTCAAAATGTATTTATATGTAGAGGAGGGGGGGGGGGCATTAGGTGGGCCTATGGCCTCTCTCTATTTTGTTTTGTAAAAATTTAGCCCATAATTTAATAAGTTGGGTACTTTTATGAGAAATTGAGAAAAAGACTCAAATTCCTATTTTATGAGATAAATAAATTTCTTAAATATAATTTTAAGTAAAAAATATATTTAAAATATGTAGACTCTATATTTTATGCAAGTTTTAAAAATTATTTGGAGTGTTTGGCATTTTATAAGACGATCCGGTTCATTACGGGTCGAAACAGTGTTTTCTACGCAACCTACCTGGATTTCTAACTACTTAAGCTCTAATCGCTCTACTTGAGTGTTAATAATATTTCTAAAGTGATATCTAGCTACTAACCTGGTATTTAAATTTCCGGATGTCACAAGCTTACTATCTAATTTAATCTCTGGCATCAGTATAGGTAGACTTGGATCAGCTAAACATTTCCGCAAATTTGATACATGGAAATTGTTGTGAATCAGACTCAGTTCTTCTGGCAGCTCTAATTGATATGCTACTGGACCAATTCGCTTACATATTCTGAACGGCCCCATATACCTCGGACTGAGCTTACCCTTCTTTCCAAATCTGACGACACCCTTCCATGGCGAAACTTTTAACATCACAAAATCACCTACACCAAATTCAATCGGTTTTCGGCGATTATCAGCATAACTTTTCTGGCGATCTTGTGGTGTTTTAATTCTTTCGCAGATCTGTTCAATCTTTTCAGAAGTTTCTTGGACAATTTCAGGACCCGTCAACTGCCTTTCACCTACCTCGTTCCAACATAACGGCGTTCGACATTTACGTCTATACAATACATCATACGGTGCCGCTTGGATGCTGGAATGATAACTGTTGTTATATCTAAATTCTATCAACGACAAATGATCTTCCCACGATCCCCCAAAATCAATAATATAACTTCTCAACATATCTTCAAGAGTCTGGATAGTTCTTTCACTTTGTCCGCCAGTTTGCAGATGATAAGTTGTGCTTAGTCGGATTTCAAATCCCAAAGCTTTCTGCAACCCTTCCCTGAACCTTGAAGTAAACCGACTATCTCTATCAGATATAATAGATAATGGAACACCGTGTCTGATTACAATTTCTTTGATATAAATCTGTGCTAGCTTTTCTAAAGAGTACTTATTTCTTATTGGCAGAAAATGCGCAGATTTAGACAGACGATCAACAATTACCCAGATCGCGTCATACCCCTTTGGAGTTCGAGGCAATTTCATGACGAAATCTATTGTAATGTGATCCCATTTCCATATAGGTATCTCTAAATATTGAAGACTCCCATATGGCTTCTGATGTTCAATCTTAACATGTAAACATGTCAGACACTGTTCCACATATCTAGCTATGTCTTTCTTCAATCCGGGCCACCAGTAAAAAAGGTTTTAAATCTTTATACATCTTATTGGTGCCTGGATGAATAGAGTATCGGGATTTATGGCTTTCATTTAATATAATGTTTCGGATATCTCCAAGACATGGTATCCAAATCCGCCCTTGAAAGCACATTAGTCCTTCGTCATTCTATTCCAAGTTTGAAATCATCTTACCCAACTTTTCTGTCTTAACAAATTCTGCTTTTATAGCTTCTTGTTGACATTTTTGAATTTCTTTACGAATGTCAGGGACCAAATTCATTCTCATTGCCACAGCTTTAATGGTTCCACTCTTTTCTTTTCTGCTTAAAGCGTCAGCCACCACATTAGCTTTCCCCGGGTGGTAGAGGATTTCACAATCATAGTCATTAACCAGTTCAATCCACCGACGTTGTCGCATATTTAATTCTTTCTGGCTGAACAAATGTTGCAAACTCTTATGATCAGTATAAATCTGACATTTTGTTCCTAGAAGATAATGTCTCCAAATTTTCAGAGCAAACACCACTGCAACTAATTCCATGTCATGGGTTGGATACTGCTTCTCATGATCTTTCAATTGTCTTGACGCACAAGAAATCACTTTTCCTCTCTACATCAGAACACATCCTAACCCCAATTTTGAAGCATCGTTGTACACTACAAAGTCTTCGGATCCATCTGGTAGAGTCAATACCGGTGTACTACAAAGATGATCCTTTAATAGTTGGAAAGCTTCTTGTTGTTCTCCTTCCCACTGGAATTTAATATTCTTCCGAGTCAATTTAGTCAATGGCACGGCTATCTTAGAAAAGTCCTGAATGAACTTACGGTAATAGCCAGCCAATCCCAAAAAGCTTTGGACTTCAGAAGAATTTTTCGGAGCTTCCCATCTTGCTACTGCTTCTATCTTAGCTGGATCCACCTTCACTCCATCTTTGGATATGACATGGCCCAAGAATTGAACTTCCTTTAACCATAACTCACACTTAGATAGCTTTGCGTACAACTTTTCTCTTTTCAGTAATTCCAGTATCAAACGAAGATGTTCTGTGTGTTCTTCTTTGGTCTTAAAGTATATAAGAATATCATCAATAAATACAATATTGAATTTATCAAGATATTCCTGACATACCCTATTCATCAAATCCATAAAAGCTGCAGGTGCATTGGTTAAGCCGAATGGCATAATTAAAAATTTGTGATATCCGTACCTAGTTCTAAAAGTTGTTGTACCGATTTCTTCTTTCCTGACTTTTAATTGATGATATCCCGATCTTAAATCAATTTTGGAGAAATAACTAGCTCCCACCATTTGATCATATAAATCATCAATCCTTGGCAAAGGATATTTATTCTTAATTGTCAACTTATTCAGTTCACGATAGTCTATACACATTCGCATAAATCCATCTTTCTTCTTGACAAATAAGACCAGAGCACCCCAAGGTGAAGTGTTGGGTCTAATAAATCCCTTGTCAGTTAAATCTTTAAACTGTGCAACCAATTCCTTCAATTCAGATGAAGCTAACCGGTAAGGTGCCTTTGCTACTGGTGCCGCCCCTGGTATAAGATCAATTCGAAACTCAATAACTCGGTCCGGTGGTAATCCAGATAAGTCCTCTGGAAATACTTCCGGATATTCACTAACAATCGGGATTAATTCTTGCTTTCCTTTTTCTTTCTTTACATCAATTACGTATGCCAAACACCCCTGACACCTCTTCCGAACACTTTTCTGAGCTTTCATCACGGTTAAAATACTGGTATGGTGATTCTGACGATCACCATAAATAACAACGGTTCCTTGGTCTGGCAAAGTAATTCTGATCATTTTCTGATTACAAACAATACTAGCCTGATACTTTGCCAACCATTCCATACCTACCACCACATCGAACTCTTTTATTGGCATAGGAAATAACCGAATCGGTAGTTCGCAGCCATTAATAACAATATTACAGTTATTGAACATACTAGTAACAGTTTTCTGACTATTAGCAGTATCGACTACTAATTCATCGTCAAGTAACACAGAATTCAAACATGCAGTTTGAGCAAACAATGGTGATGCAAACGAAAAATTTGCACCAGAGTCAAATAACACCTTAGCACGTATTGAATTCAGGAGGAAAGTACCTGTTACTACATCTGGTGATACTTCTGCCTCATTCTTAGTCATCTGGAAGGATCGTCCTCGTGCTCCTCCTTTCCCTCCTCTGTTTACCGAAGATCTTCCCCAAGTACCCGACACGTTACTTCCCATTGTTAACTGCAGAGTTCTTAATAATGGGCAATTCGGTCGAATATGATATGGAGAATTGCAGTTAAAACACCTTCGGTTAGCTGGGCAACTTCTGGACAGATGACCTGCTTCACCACACTTATAACATTTTCTTGGATCCATCTTACATTCACCCTGATGAACCTATCGGCATTGTGAGCAGACTTTCTCACTTATCTTTGGCTCAGATCTGTTATCATGTCTTACTGTTTTTGGTCCTCGAAAAGATGAAGGCCCCTTTCATTTTCTTTTCTCTATAATCTTTCCTTCTGGCTGTCGGTTCTTATTCCGTTCAGTCACTTCAGCCGCATCTACCGTCAATGAAAAGATATTGGGGTTCATAGCAATGACAAACTCTCTAGTTGAGGGTTTCAGACCCCAAATATACCTTTCTATCTTACTGGATTCGGTTGAAACATAATGTTCAGCAAAGCGAGAGTATTCAATAAATCTCTCAGTATATTCCCGAATTGTTCCATTTCCCTGTTCTAACTTCAGGAAATCTTCTTCCATTTGTCTAACTGTCGTCTTAGGACAAAACTGATTCTCGAATTGTTTCACAAATTATGCCCAAGACAATAATTGTAAAACATCTGTTTTGGCCGATGATTCAACTTCCCACTAGAACAAAGCATTTGATTTCAATACAGAAACAACAAATCGAACTTTATCTGTTTCCGGGCACCGAATGGTGTTGAACACAGATTCCATTTCTTTGATCCAGCACATGGCTTTCACTGGATCCCTTTCTCTAGAAAATGTTGGTGGCTTGCATGCCAAAAACATTTTGATATATCCCTCCTTGTTGTGAGTAACAGGTACCGAGGGATGGACTTCTACTCTCTCTGTTTCTATCCTAGCTAGTACCCTCATGATAGAAGTCAAAGTTTCCCGCAATTTTCCCATTTCTTCAGCCAACATGTCCCTGGTTACATTTTCAGGATGTGGCACCGATCTCTCCTGAACATTCCCAGAATGGGATTCTTCAGGTTCAGAATGAACTTCGGTTCGACCCCTTCCCTGAGACTAATTTCTTTCTCTGCCTCGTCCCCTTGGTCTCCCTCGAACTCTATTTCCAGAAGTGCTAGTTGGAAGATTAATGGGTGATTCTTCCCTTTCTTCAGACTCCGGTCGAGCCGTTCTTTCAGATCTCCGAGTTCGGCTAGACATCTGTAGAATTTAGCGTTAATAATCACGTATTCACATTCCCAAATATAATGAAGTATTCAAGTTCAGGTATGTACCTGTAAATTCATAATTACACTAGCCAGATGTAACTAAAATTTACCTTACACATTGTTCTTTCAACCCATCATATTTATTTCCAATGGAGCTAACTATGTCTGGGACCCTTAACATGCAATAAAACAGTTTAAGTCTAGGTATCATGCTGTTAAATACCTAAATCCCTTAAACTCAGGCTCTGATACCACTTTCTGTAACACCCCATTCCACACATTGCATGTAACATATACTTCATATAAAAGAAATACATGTTTATACACTACATTGGTCCCTTAGTACAAGAATTTACCAGTACAAAATACAGGATCAAAAATTTCCAAATACAATTTTTGTACTAAACCATATCATCTATCAAAACTATACATGTAATCAGAAAATCTTCTCGTAGATAATCACATACGGAAAATATCATATTTTTCCCTTTCCCTTACCATCGGCACTTCCTGTAAAACATAATTAAAATCACAGAACGAGGGTTAGACCGAAAGGTCAAATGAATTACCCTATTTATGATATTGCAGGGTGAAAATCACCAAAACTTTTATGTAAACAACTTTTCATATATAAATAACAAATATATGAACAAGTAAGAATATGATACCAATACCTTCACTTATCAAGCCAATTTCTCTGCTTGCAAACAATATATCGACTCCAAACAGGTTTGCATTAATCAGACTATCATAATGCCACTTTTAAACCTTTCAAATTAAATAAGGTTTATTCAAAGATTTAGGCAAAACCTGTTATCTTCTCCTTAATAACATTCAAACTATGATTTCCAATAAGAACCTGAATTCTAAATCATTAAATCACAAAGAAATAAAGATTCCAGACTATGGTAATCTTAATAGATATAATAGTAGAAGTTATTATTATTATATATATATATATATATATATATTATAACACACATATATACAAATGCCACCCTTATATCCAAATGTACACCTCTCCTTGATATGCCACTCTTATCCCATGGTACATCTCTCATTGATATGCCACCCTTATCCCATGGAACACCTCTTCTTGATATGTCACCCTTATTTTCTCATCAAAATATTTCACAAAATAATTCCATATAGAATAGACCGCAGTCAATGGAATTATTATCAATTCAAATTCATTTTATCAAAAATTCTCACTTCTTGTAAATAAATCAATAAAATGACAAGTCTATGATACAATCCGGTTAGCCTTGTCCGGATAACAAATCCGAACAACATTCCACATACTTGACCGATTTAACATTTGTAAAATAAATTCTCCAACACTATTGTCTGAATAACAAATCCGGACAACACATGGTCGTATTCATACTTCTCCGTTCAAAACATAAACTCAAACTTTACAAATCGTTTAACACTTAACCGGTTTAAGGCTAAATCACTTATGCCTTGACCGATTTAAGTCCAATCCGGACAATACCCATCAACTGGTTTATTTATAAATCGCTTAAGTCTTAACCGGTTTAAGGCTTAAATCGCCCAACCCTTGTCCGGTTTAAGGTTAAACCGCCTAACTCTTGGTCGGTTTAAATCTAATCCGGACAACACCTCAATGGTTATCTTTTAAACTCAGATGAAAAAGTTATATAATCAATTATATATATACATTTTAAAAGCAATTTAAACCACTCACCTTGAAAAGCCTTTTGAAATCAGTCTTTGAAAAGCTTAGATTATATTCCGGTCAACTCTTCTTCTTAAATCGCTCACAGAGGGTCTCAAAAATAGAAAAAGGTTTCAATGGAGGCTCAACCTCCCTTTTATATTCTCCAAATAAAGAAAGTCGGCTACTACAGCTGACATCACATACATTCCTTCACACTTAATCACATAATCACACACATACACATGCACATACATGCATGCATATCATACATACATATATATATATATATATCATACAAACATATGCATTCCTAAATACACATAATCTCATTCATGTATCTACATTATGCACATTTTCATATATTAACATGATCAAATGTATCAATTTATCATGCTGTCACATAATAACATATAACAAATAATCACATATTTATTATCTCAGGTGACAACCAAGATCTGGTTATCACAAAAAGACAACTGCAAGTACACAATAACAAGTGTAGACTTTTCAAGAATAAATCTTTGTGATCAGTTATTTTTACTCAAGTTTTTCCAAAGGTCAAACATCTCATGGCCTGAGCTAGAAATGAGAAAAATAATGGGAATCTACATTAGATATATGGGATTGTATGATCTTCAAGTGGCTATGGATTTGAAGCTGACAAGACTCAATTGTGAAGACCCTCTATCACAAACCATTAAAAATATCATCCTGCTTGGGAGATTCACTAATGCTACACAACCATAATTTTACTTCAAAACCACCTCAAGCAGATATATCTTGAAAGTCACCAACATTCCCTTATTCTCATCAGACATCTTGAGGTTCTTCTTAGAGGAGATTGAAAAATCCTCAACCACCCAAGTGGAAATCAAAGAAAAGTTTATAGATGAGTGATCACCTACATTGACTCCTTCACACGAAAGCCCCCCTAACTTCAGGAGAGAGTATGAAGCCTTCATGCAAAGAATTGGGAAGCTAAGAAAAGATGTTTACTCTGATCTACTAATTACCAGACTTGTGGATGTAAAGCAAAGTCATGGAAAAACATTACTTATCAGGTCTTCACTATTGAAAGAGAAGACAGAAGGATCTATGAATTTTTAGAAGCTGACTATTCATCTTCAAGACATGCTCCAAATATACATCAAGTTGGCTCTATTTGAAGATAAAGTTGCCAAATTCAAAAAAGGATTGATTGCCATAACTCATGGAATCCTTAGAGCAACTCTTTGGGCTGGAATGGTTGACTTCTAGATTGCATTAATATTAAAAAGAGAAAAGGTCTTTCTGCTACCCCAATTATTCACTTGGATGGTATGGAAGGTCTCCACACAGGACCTGTTATTTGCTAACCGACTGGGTACATTTGCAAGAATCTTTAAGGAAAATTCTTCTTAAGAATATTTGATCTACATAAGTACAACTCTGGAACCTTAGAGCAGATCAATAATTCCTTGGAGAAGAGATTATGCAAAAGGCCAAGGATTGTCTCTCGTAAAGATTGGCCCAAAGTCAAAAAGCTAATTATGTGGATGAAGAAGGAGATTGAGTCACAGCTAAATTATAGAGCCATCATCCAAGATAAATTCATTCCTATCCTACTTGATAGACGACTTGACATTTGAAGCAAATGGAGAGATTGTAAAATCCAAGATTAAAGTTGCTTTAAAAATGTTTAAGTGTCAAGTCTGAAGACCCCTCTTCAGAATTTTGGAAGGCAAAAGTTCAAAGTTCGAGTACAGAAAAGTTTCCAAGTCATAACTCTTAAAGAGTTATCTTTAGAACTCTGAAAAGGCAGATTCCACAGTTCATCTACAGACTTCAGACTTCCTTATGCGACAAAGTAATAACTCTAAAGAGCAAACTTCATAGTTCTGGAAGATAGACTTCAGACCTTCATGCGACCAAGTAACCAAGTCTTAAGAAGAACAAGTCTGAAGACATAAATTCTGAAGACCAAGAGTTCAGAGTTAGAATAACTCTGAACCAGCCATACTTGGTGAATATGCAAGAAAATGCTTCCAAGATTCGAAGACTGTCCAATATGGCAACTTGGCATGTGTAATAGATTGATAGGTTCATCTTTTTATGCACTGTACTTATAGTAATTCTTTTTGTTTATCAATTAATAGCTTATTAGTCTTTGACAATAAGATTTGTAATAGAGAAAACAGCCGATTCTTGCAATTCTTTCCTTGATCAATAAAATCATTCTTTCTCAAAGCTTGTTCTTATTATTCATGTGATATCTTGATACACTTTATGGGAACTTTTAGTACCACTTATCCCTACATATACAAACATTCAAATAACTTTCATACAATACAAGCATTCATTAGTAGTGGTCATTGAGGAGAGACGATGGACCATGGAGGTGTAAATCAGGTACTAAGGTTGAAAGGGTTAGGCGAATTAATTCAATCAAGTTTTGTATATACATCCAAATTATAATTTAGCAAAATTAAAAATAAGATAATTTAAAATTTAAAAATCAAAACATGTTAGATTATTGATTAAACTTTAATTAATAAATAATTAAAAAATAAGTCACTACGGTACAATATTACTGTGGTACGTGACTTCTATACCACGTACCAACCAGGTTTAGGTAGTTGGTACAGTATTACCAACCAATTAGATTGGTACCAACTAAATTGGTATGAGAATTGGTTGGTTTGTCTTGGTACAAATTGACACCTCTTATCATGCTGCAAATAAATGGGAAAGAAAGGGGTTTGACCGGTTTCTTGAGGGGGTTTTCTTATTATACATTATTATAATATATATAAAAATTAATATAATAAATAATGTCAATTTCTTTTGAACATAAAATGAAAAAAATGCCCCTAACATAATGGAAGTTTTTTAACGAAGTAAGGGAAAAGGACTTGGTCCTTAACAAAAATTAAACTACAAAGACCTAATCCAGAGAAAAAAAAAAATCAAGGGATCTAATCCATAATATATAGTAACCACAAGGACCGAATCTCTAATTTACTCCCAAAAAATAATATTCATTCTAAAAGCTACCATCAATTATCAGGTGGTGTTTACTTTTTAATAGGTGGTGAAGTCTTGAGTTTTATTTCACTTCTTATTGAAAAGAGGTGATGTTCAAATTTGAAAGCAAAATCAATAAAACTGTTTGTTTTTTTTTTTAACTGATTAATGTCTGAATATGTAGGTAGAATGAAAGTTAACGATATTAAGATATTATTATCAACGAGTTAAAAAACAAAAATGAAAATTAAACCTTATCAAAAACAAAAATTTAATTTTTTTAAAAGAAAAAATGTGAAGTGTTGGTATATTTTAAAGTACTAAGGAGGCGTTTGGTTTGCGGAATGGAATTTGGTGGAATTGGAATTCGTAAAAGAAATTTGACTTCGAAGGAATTAGAATAAAATTTATGAATTGGAATCACTAGTAGTGACATGGTGATATTGGTGGTCGGATGTGGGGGTAAGTGGGGGTAGGTGGGGGTGGAAGTTATGATGAAAACAACAATGGTATTGGTGGTGGATGGAGAGGTAGGGGTGGGGGATGGAGTGGTAGATATGACGATAGTGACATAGTAATCGGTGCGATGGGGTGGGGGTGTAATGCCTCATTCCACATATTGCATATAACATATACTTCATATACAAGAAATACATGTTTGTACACCACAAAGGTCCCTTAGTACAAGAATCTACCAGTACAAAATACATGGTTCAAAAACTCAAAATACAATTCTTGCACTAATCCAGTTCATTTATCAAAACTATACATGTCGTCAACAAATCTTCATGTAGAAAAGCATATAAGAAAATTATTGCATTTTTCCATTCCTCTTACCGTCAGCACTTTCTGCAATAAATATTTAAAAATCACAAAACGAGGGTTAGACCGAAAGATCTAGTGAGTTACCCTATTTATGTTATTGCATGACGAAAATCACCAAAACCTTTAAGTAAAACAACTTTTCATATATAATACAAATATATGAACAAGTAAAAACATAATGTCAATACCTTTTATTTTTGAAGCCAATAATCTCTGCTCACAAACAATACATCACATCCCAACAGGTTATATTTAACAAAATTATTACAATGCCACTTTTAAACCTTTTCTAATCAAACAAGGTTTGTTTAAAGTTTCAGACCAAACCTACTATCTCCTTCTCTATAACATTCAGACTATAATTTCCAATAAGAACCCTAATCCTAAATCTTTAAGTCACAAAGAAATAAAGATTCTAGATCATGGTAATCTTAAGGGATATGATAGTAGAAGTTATATTATATAACACACATCTACAAATGCCACCCTTATATCCAAATGTACACCTCTCCTTGATATGCCACCCTTATCCCATGGTACACCTCTCCTTGATATGCCACTCTTATTTTTTCATCAAAACATTTCACAAAAACAATTCCATATAGAATAGATCGTAGTCAATGGAATTATTATCAGTTCAAAATTCATCTTTATCAAAAATTTCCATTTCATAATAACAATTTTTATTAACTATGCACAAGGAATAATGCAAATCCGGTCAACATAGACTTGGCCGAACTTCATCTCCGGTCAAGTCTTGGCCAGTTTTACCAAATCCGGACAACAAATCGCCCGAGGCTTGTCCGATTTAACACTTGTCTTAAATCACAAAGCCTTGTCCGGATAACAAATCCGGACAACACTGTACCTGATCATCCGATCTAAAATAAACCGGCCACCCTTATAGCCGTATTCCTACTTCTCCGTTAAGACACAATTATAAGATCAAAGTTATAAATCGCTCATCACTTAAACCGGATAACACCTTTTGATTGATTTAACTCTAAACCGGTTAAAACATATCCGGTTTAAAATTATTTCATTTTCAACACCTCAAGCGGTTTAGCCTTAAACCGCTTGTGCCTTGATCGGTTTAAGCTTAGAACCCGCTCACCCTTTGTCCGGTTTAATGATAAATTGCATATCACTTAACCGGTTTATATTAATCCGGACAATACTCAAAATAAAACTTTTCAAAACTTCAAATAAACATATAATTGAAAGCATTTTAACCACTCACCTTTTTGAAAACAACTTCTTGTGCTTCAAAAATCCAGTCAATCTTACTCTTTTTAAATCGCTCAATGAAGGTCTCAAAAATAACAAGAGACTACAATGGAGACTCAACCTCCCTTTTATACCCTTCCTAAACAGGAAGGCAGCTACTACAGCCTTCTTCACATGCATGCATTCACACTACCATAACCCATGCATACACTCATTCATGCATATATACTCAATCCATGCACATAAATCATGCATACATATATCACACATGCATACCTTCACATTATGTATGCATACCCACATATATGCATGTATCCATACTATGCATATATATATACATATATATATATATATATATATATATATTTCCTATGTATAAAAATACATGGTTCACATAATTAACATAACAATTCATCATGCTTTCACGTAATCATATAACATATAATCACATATTAATTACCTCGGGTGATAACCAGGATCCAGTTATCACATTATCCACCCCTTAAAAGAATTCCGTCCCGGAATTCCTTTAATAAAAAAGCCACGGGTAATCTGATCTTATTTTCGACTCCAATTCCCAAGTCGCTTTTGGTCCTTTGTGAAACTTCCACTGAACTTTGACCAAACTGATTTCTTTATTTCTTAACACTCTGATCTTTCGGTCAATTACAGCTTCCGGTATTTCCACAAAGTTCAGCTTACTATCCAATTTAATCTCTGGAAGCGGTACAGCTAGACTTGGATTAGTTAAACATTTCCGCAGATTAGATACGTGGAAAGTGTCGTGAATCAGACTTGATTCTTCTGGTAGCTCTAACTGATATGTCACTAGTCCAATTCGCTTACATATTTTGAATGGTCCAACACACCTTGGTCTGAGCTTACCTTTCTTTCCGAATCGAATGACACGGCGAAACTTTCAACATTACAAAATCACCTATACATAATTCAATCGGTTTTCGACGATTATCAACATAACTTTTCTGGCGATCTTGTGTTGTTCTGATTCTTTCACGGATCTGTTCAATTTTCTCAGAAGTCTATTGGACAATTTCAGGACCCGTCAACTGTCTTTCACCTACCTCGTTCCAACATAACGGCGTTCGGCATTTACGTCCATACAATACTTCATACGGTGCCGCTTGGATGCTGGAATGGTAACTGTTATTATATGCAAACTCTATCAACGACAAATGATCTTCTCACGATCCCCTAAAGTCAATAATACACCTTCTCAATATGTCTTCGAGAGTCTGGATAGTTCTTTCACTCTGCCCGTCAGTTTGCGGATGATAAGTTGTACTTAATCGGATTTCAGACCCCAAAGCTTTCTACAACCCTTCCCAGAACTTTGAAGTAAACCGACTATCTCTATCAGAGATAATAGATAATGAAACACCATGCCTGGTTACAATTTCTTTGATGTAGATCTGTGTCAGCTTTTCTAAAGAGTAATTCTCTCTCATTGGTAGAAAATACGCAAATTTAGATAGACGGTCCACAATTACCCTGATCGCGTCATATCCCTTTGGAGTTTGAGGTAACTTGTTACATCTCACTTAAGAAACCCCAAGTTACCAATTTTATAAAATCTCCAATAAAATATAATTTATTGATTGTTAGGACCAAAATTGATTCTAATTATTCTAAAAGTTTTATCAAAGCAATCGGGGCCAAGGATGGAAGATCTGAAGATGTTGCTGTGCTGAAACGACTAAATCTGGAAGAAGACCAGAGCCCCTATGGATGGACCAGAGCCCTTATGAATGGACCAGAGCCCCTATGAATGATCAACCCTTTGTAACACATAGATTTGGGCTTAACATTGATTAACTTCAAAATACGAAAAATTAATTTTCTAGAAAAACTTCGAAATATCCGTTCTATTTTAGTGATAAAACCACCCAAAACACAATTCCAAACCGGATATAACGGATTTTAACTTACAACCCGAATTAAGTAGCAAAAGAATACGGGACATACTTATAACTGGAACAAGATTATGTACAAGCTATATGTACTACATCTATGAGGTACAGTAATAAGCTACTATTTACCAAGAGCAAGTTCGTAATCTTCAAGTTCCCCGATAAATCTTCAAGTCAAACAACAGGTTCTTTCTTTTTATCCGTCTTCTTTCCTGAGAGAGGTTGATACTTAAATGATAAGCCAACGCTTAGTGAGTTAAATAGTTAAGTATTACATATCAATTCGCACATGTTTATAAACATACATAATAAACTCTTATCAATAAAAGAGTTTAAGACATCATCTAAATGCAAACCGAGACTTACAAGAAATCGAGTGAACAATTACGTACATGATGCTAAGATCATAGAATTCCAAATTCAGATCACTATAATATACCATACCATTGATGCTCAATACAACAAGGAAACATGATCAACAACCAAATATATTCAACAACGTTAGAATACCAATAAATATCAAGGACCAAGAGATCGTATCGGTAAACATAACGAGGACAGTGCATCACCCCATCCTTCACCTTCCGGGCTCATGCCAAAGTCCGAGTCAGAATCGTACATTACGGTAAACCCTGCACTGCCAGCCTTCCTTTATCGGGTATGTGCCAAGGTTCCCTACTCATTGCTCTTCCTCCTTTTTGTGCAATGAGTATTCCCAACCGCATAAAGTCTCACCCGTCCAACCCGGGATCTTGACTTCGCCATAAACTTCTGACGTGCCACACGAAGTAGTACCCGTACTATGGCGTACAATTCAAGGAACAAAACAACGAGTCCGGATCCTGAAAGCAAACCGATGTAACGAGATCATAATATGGAATAGACTCAAGAGACGGAATCAAAGACAAATCAAGATCGTATGACTCAATTCAAGACCAAAAACATTCATATGAAAATATATATATTCAAAACCATATGTAACAATTAACTATATAACTCACCGAGCAACCGTATAATACTAAAAGCTCCAAAATGAGCTCACAAAGAAAGTCCAAGCTACCACACTTAGAATGCTTCCAAAGTATCAAAATATGTCCTAATTACCTCCTGGAGTAAATGTACAAAATCTCATAAGCAACCAATATAAGAAACTCATGTTATACACATATCCTATTTGAACACTTTACTTAGATTTCTATGTACAGTTGCTGCTTGCAGAACTGTTTTGGCCATTTTAAACTCGAATTCATGACTTGATCATAAAATAAGAAATAAACTAAACTCAATTATCTAACTAAGAAATTGGCCTCACCTCATTTGGATTTTTCTATGATTTTATACAGTTTTTCAAAGTCTGCACATTTTTAGTGCATTCTTAAGTCGAAATTCTCATTTTCATACTTTTTTTTTTCAAACCATTTCGATTCCAAATTATTCCAACTTCTGAATTTCAACTTAATATAACATATTTGGAATAATCAACCAAAATCCAAGCTTTATTTTATCATTTATATTCTCTCCCAAATCATTGACTTGATCAAGTCAAAGTTCATATGATGAACTTGCTTAAATCTTGATAATCTATTGAATCTAATGACCATTTCATGCCATAACTACTAAAATGCACACATTTTATACACTTAAGATCAAACCCATATGAAACCCTAACTCTATCTCAACATGCATGTTAGGAATGAAATTCAGTGTATAATTGTATTCGTCTTGAATGATAAAATTGTCTATAATTGTAGAAAAGTCATCATGTTTGACTTTTCTTAGATAGTTTGACTTTGACCATTTATGTATTGTTTGACCCTATAAATAGGGTGTTGGTTCTTGTAATTTGAGTAGAGCTCATTTGTAAGATTCATTTTACGTATTGTGAAGTTTGACCAATATATTGAGCATTGACTTTCTCTCTCTCCATCTCTATGATGTTCTTAAAAGAATTATCAGATCTACCATGGATATTGAAGTTTATATGAAGATTGATTGATTATGGACTTTCAATGCAATCCATATAACAAGAATGTCAACCAAGAACAAGTGCAAAGATGGATTATACATTACTTGATGATCAAATCCTTCAAAGATCTTGTAATGCCTCTTTGATTTGAGTTGAATCGAGCCTATGTGTGTGAAAATCGCACCTCTAGTGTATGTGTGAGTTCTGGACTCAAATGACATGAAAAATGGGCCAAAAATCCAATTTCTTATGCTAAAACCCGAGTTGGGTTGGGTTGACCCGGCTAGGTACCCATTTTGACTATCAACACTTAAAATATTCTTAACTTTTCGCTCAGACCTCCGTTTTCTATGAGGTTTTCGCCTACACGTTCATAAAGAGATAATCTATAACATCCAACAAAAATATTTTAGAAAATATCTTTTAAAAATCAGTTTTACGTATCTATTTGACGTGAAATATTTCCCAAATCCTCTAATATACTCCTAATAAGTATAATTCTAAAATTTCAAACCCAAACTCACACTAAATCATAGGTTCTCTTATAAGGACATTACTAAAACACTAAGTAAAATTTTCCACTTTGACATAACATGTAACACAACTTCTCACATAATATTTTCTTTAACCTAATAATTAAATATACTTAGCAAATACTTTGGGCATATTAGAAATTAGATGTTACATAACTTCATGACGAAATCCATTGTAATGTGATCCTATTTCCATACAGGTATTTCCAAAGATTGAAGGCTTCCATACGACTTTTGTTAGGACTGAGAAATCAGTATTAATTGTATTCGTCTTGAAAGTTTATAAATAGTTTAATTGTAAAAGTCAGCGTGTTTGACTTTTCTTATAGGTTTGACTTTGACCTTGTCTTTGTAGTTTGACCATATAAATATGGTTTAATCTTTGTAATTAGTAAGAAGAGCTAATTGTAAGATTACATTGATAATAAGAGGTTTGACTGAATTGAGAGGATTGACTTTTCCTCTCAATATTCATATATGTGTTCATAGTGTTCTTACTGTTAAATCCATGAATCTGCCATTGATGTGAGCTTAATATGAAGATTGATCAGTAATTGTGGACACTCAACTTTTGATGTTCAATCTTAACCTGTAGACATGTTAGACACTGTTCCACAAACTTTTATGTTTTGGTCAATTTTAATCAAGATTTAATCGGTTTTTGTGTTTTAAAATTTTTTTTTGTGTTCTTGATTTTTTTTCGTAATCAATGTTTTTGATCCATTTTTTGTTAAATTTTTTTAGTTTTGTGTTTTTGTTAGTATTTGATCCGGTTTTTCTTTTGTTTTTTCTTCATTCCATGTTAAACCGTTCAACAATATTCAAAAGCCCAATTTCAAGCCCATCATTTTGTATTCGGATAAGGGCCTTATATTGTTCTAYTTCTTGACCGGATAAGCAACAAGATTGTTCTCCGGTTAGTKTTCATCACTTMAATCGGTCATCACTTCAATCAATTTCAAGTCTAAAGCTAAACCGTAGAAGCAGGATTGTTCATCGTTGGTTTCGAGACTAAGGGTACACCGCTCATCACTTGAACGGAGATAAGAGGTAAACCGCACATTGAGCGGTATTCATCAACACTGCAGAAGCCTTGAACGGTATTCATCTACAYCGGTCATCACTTGACCGGATTAGGGGTTCTGATTCGTTCAGCACGCAAGGTTTCTTGAGCGGTATTCTAAACCGCACGCCACTTGAGAAGGGAGGAGATTACACCGCACACCTATTCAAGACCCAATTGATTTCTCGGCTAAGGGTAAACCGCACAAAGTTTCATCGGTTTTCTGAGCGGATTCTGAGTTTTCATTGAGCGGTTTAAGCTAAACTGCACAACTCATCAGGTTTGCTTTTCAATTTCATTTCATATTAAGGTTTTCAATTTGAGCGGTTTATACCTAAACCGATCACTTCTTGTTCGGTATTCGAGCGGTTTAGAACTTAGAATTTGTTGTGCATCAAAGTATATTGAGCGGACTTCTAATCCGCTTGTTCCATTTATCAATTCATATTACCCAGATTTTAATTTGTTCACTGTTTCTTGGTTTATTTTTGTAATACCTTGACTGTTTTGATTGTCATAAGTCACYAATGCCCATATCTGTTTGTTGATACTGTAATCTGTTTAAGCTGTGTATTTGGACGAATTCATTAAACTGTACTTTCTGCTGTTTGATTTGTGTTGTGTGTGATAAAGGGTCATCTAGTAGTTTTAACTGTTTTGAGTTGATGTTTTTGTTTAAACTGTATTCATAGACTGTTAAGACTCTAGTAGTGCGGACCTCTGTTTATGATTTTTGACAGCAAGACTTGTAGGTTTAAAGCATTGCAGCAGGTAGCAGAATTTTGAAACAGCAGCAACTTCWTGGTGTTATTAACAGTAAACAGCAGGTTCAAGTTGAGATCACAGCAACAGGTTTTGTGTTGTGCTGTGTTGAGTTAGTGTGGAGTATAACAGTTTAAAATTTGAGTTAGTGCTAGTGCTACAGCAGCTTCATTTTGCATCAATCATTGTTGTTTCCTAATTTTTTAAAGCTGTTTTTTTTTAAACTGCTTACACAGTTACTCAGATGTTTTTGTACATACACAGCAACTAGCAGCAATTGTTGGTGTGAACAAGAAAAACAGCTGCATAGCATTTGTGTGCAGGGTCAAGCAAGCAGCAGCAGAGTCTATTTCAAGTACAAGGAGAACCATGTGCCAAGGTTTCAGCCATGTTTTGAAACARCAATAGGACATAACAGCAACAACAACAAGTTGCTGTGATTTCAACAGCAACAACAAGAAAGCAGCAGCTTAGTTGAATTGTGCAGGCTTAAGATTTGCATGTTGTCCGGTTAAACATTCAAATCTTGACAGGTTTAGACATGCTGTTTGGTGTTTGTAAGTGAGCTGCTCAGCTTCATTTTGGAACTTTGTGTGCTCTGTGTGTTGTGTTAAGACAGCAACTAAACAGCAGCAGCAATAGCATGTTGGTTTGGAAGTCTGGTTTACTTGACTGTTTCGAATAACAGTAACAGTTTTAAGCTAACAGCAGGTTTATTATATTTTTGTTCAATATAACAGTTTTTGTTGTTGGTTTGTGATGTATTTGTGAGCAATCTGTGTGCAAATTGAAACTGTATGCAAATTGAAGCAGTTTTAAGCAAGCAGCAGCAACAGATTTAGGATCAGTGCACACACAGGTTTCTGGTTCGATTCAAACTGCAGATTTAAGCAGCATTAGTTGATGCCAATTTTTTTTAGCAGTGAACAGATTGAAGGTTTTAGCAGGCAGAACAACTAACAGAAGTGTGTAGAACTGTTTATGCTGTGTTTGTGTTTGGACAGAAGAAAACAGCAGCAGCGTAACTGTGTTTGTGATTTGCTTGTTCTTAGTGACAAGTTCATACACTTTAAGATTGTTTGTTCTAAATTTTGTTCATGACTTTTACCAGCAGCAGCAAAAACAGTAGACAGCTAGCTTCGAATAGACTGTTGTTTTGAGCTAACTGTTTCTTTAAGAATTTGCAAATTTGAAGCAGAAGCAGTTTGGAGAACAACTTCACAGAAACAGTGTGCAGCAGGACTGTTTCTTATCTGAAACAGCCGGTATTGGTCTTTATAACAGCAGTGTGTAGTCTTCAACTGTTTTAAACAGATTTGAAGCAGTATTAAATCAGACCGTGTTTTAAATAGATTTAAACAGGGTGTGTATTATTAACAGTGTGCAGGACTGAAACAACAGCTCACAGGTTTAAGTTGAATTTTAGTTGTTTGTTGAGACTACACAGTTTATTGTACCAATTGAGACATAAGATGTGCTTGACTGTTTTGGTTCTGTTATTTTGACAGCAGCAGGATCTCACAGTTTTGATTGCTGATTTAAGTTTGAGCAGTTATTT
>NW_020200733.1:130769-135525 GCF_001531365.2 Cynara cardunculus var. scolymus
TGTTAGGACTGAGAAATCAGTATTAATTGTATTCGTCTTGAAAGTTTATAAATAGTTTAATTGTAAAAGTCAGCGTGTTTGACTTTTCTTATAGGTTTGACTTTGACCTTGTCTTTGTAGTTTGACCATATAAATATGGTTTAATCTTTGTAATTAGTAAGAAGAGCTAATTGTAAGATTACATTGATAATAAGAGGTTTGACTGAATTGAGAGGATTGACTTTTCCTCTCAATATTCATATATGTGTTCATAGTGTTCTTACTGTTAAATCCATGAATCTGCCATTGATGTGAGCTTAATATGAAGATTGATCAGTAATTGTGGACACTCAACTTTTGATGTTCAATCTGAACCTGTAGACATGTTAGACACTGTTCCACATATTTGGTTATGTCTCTCTTTAATCCGGGCTACCAATAAAAAGTTTTTAAATCTCTATACATCTTATTGGTATCTGGATGAATAAGTATCGGGACTTATGACTTTCATTTAATATAGTGTTCCGGATATTTCCAAAACACGGTACCCAAACTCGCCCTTGAAAGCACATTAGTCCTTCGTTGTTCGGTTCCAATGTTGAAATCATCTTGCCCAACATTTCTGTTTAAACAGATTCTTCTTTCATCGCTTCTTGTTGACATCTTTGAATTTCTTTACAAATGTTAGGGATCAAGTTCATTCCCATTGCTACAGCTTTAATAGTTCCGCTCTTTTCTTTCCTGCTTAGAGCGTTAGCTACCACGTTGGCCTTTCCCGGGTGGTAGAGGATTTCACAGTCATAGTCATTTACCAGTTCAATCCACCAACGTTGTCCCATATTTAATTCTTTTTGGCTGAACAAATGTTGTAAACTTTTGTGATCAGTATAAATCTGACACTTTGTTCCTAGAAGATAATGTCTCCAGATTTTCAGAGCAAATACCACTGCATCTAATTCCATTTCATGAGTTGGATACTGTTTCTCATGATCTTTTAATTGCCTTGACGCATAAGAAATTACCTTTCCTCTTTGCATCAAAACACATCCCATCCCCAACTTTGAAGCATCACTGTATACCACAAAGTCTTCGGATCTATCCGGTAGAGTCAACACCGGTGCACTGCAAAAATAATCTTTTAATAGTTGGAAAGCTTCTTGTTGTTCTTTTTCCCACTGAAACTTGACGTTTTTCCGAGTCAATTTGGTCAATGGCACGGCTATCTTAGAAAAGTCCTGAATAAACTTACGATAGTAACCTACCAGTCCCAAAAAGCTTCGGACTTCTGAAGGAGTTTTCGGAGCTTCCCACTTTGCAACTGCTTCTATTTTAACTGGGTCTACTTTTACCCTTGCTTCTGAGATAACGTGACCCAGGAATTGGACTTCTCTTAACCAGAACTCACACTTAGATAACTTTGCGTACAACTTTTTTCTTTTCAATAATTCCAGTATCAGACGAAGATGTTCTGCGTGTTCTTCTTCGGTCATAGAATATATAAGAATAACATCGAAAAATACAATGACGAATTTATCAAGATATTCCTTGCATACCCTATTCATTAAATCCATAAAGGTTGCGGGCGCATTAGTTAAGCCAAAAGACATAACTAAGAATTCGTGATGCCCGTATCTAGTTCTGAAAGATGTTGTAGCAATGTCTTCTTCCCTGACTTTGAGTTGATGATATCCTGATCTTAAATCAATCTTGGAGAAATAGCTTGCCCCTACCAGTTGGTCAAATAAATCATCAATCCTTGGCAATGGGTATTTGTTCTTGATTGTCAACTTGTTCAGTTCTCGATAGTCTATACACATTCGCATAGACCCATCTTTCTTTTTGACAAATAAGACCGGAGCACCCCAAGGAGAAGTGTTGGGTCTAATAAATCCTTTATCAGTTAGATCTTTCAACTATCAATTATCTCAATTCAGATGGAGCTAACCGGTACGGTGCCTTTGCTACTGGTGCAGCCCCAAGTACGAGATCAATTCGAAATTCAATTACTCGATCTGGCGGTAATCTAGATAAGTCTTCTTGAAAGACTTTTGGATATTCTTTAACAATCGGAATCGATTCCTCTTTTTCTTTCTCTTTCTTCATATCAATTACATATGCCAAACACACCTGGCACTTCTTCCGAATACTTTTCTGAGCTTTCATCATAGTCAAAATACTAGTATGGTGATTTTGACGATCACCATAAATAATAACGGTTCCTTGATCTGGCAAAGTAATTGTTAGGACTGAAAATCAGTGTATAATTGTATTCATCTTGAAAGTTTATTTTGTCTATAATTGTGTAAAAGTCATCGTATTTGACTTTTCTTTAAGATAGTTTGACTTTGACCTTTTGCTATGTTTGACCCTATATAAAGGGTGTTTCCTTGTAATTTTAGTAAGGAACTCATTGTAAAATTCAGTACGTATAATAGAGGTTTGACTATCCTTTGAATGTTTGACTTTTCCTCTCATCTCTTTCAAGTGTTCTTAATTTCTATATACAGATCTGCCATGATTATGAAGGTTTATTGAAGATTGATCATCAAAGTGGACTCTCAGTAATTCTGATCATTTTCTGATTGCAAACAATACTAGCCTGATACTTTGCCAACCAGTCCATACCCACCACCACATCGAATTCCTTCATCGGCATAGGGAATAACCAAATCGGTAGTTCACAAACCTCAATAACAATAATACAGTTGTTGAACACACTAGTAACAGTTTTCTGACTATTAGCAGTATCAACTACTAATTCGTCATCAAGTATGTTAGCTCCATTATTCCTATCTTGTAAAAGTATAGAAAAAGTATATTGYAAGWCTTGACAGAAGGTTAACTCCACAGAAGACAACAGAGGACTAGCGACAGAAGCCGTATGATCGAGCAAGTGAAGAGTGGCAGAACCTCTGATGCGTCTCACAGAGGTTCTGGAAAACAGTCATCTGACAAAAGAACACGTAAGTCATTTACAGTAGAGCCTCTGGGATGGCTCACAGAGGGTCTGCGGTTTTCGTCTTCTGTGAAGTTTCTGTTCTACCAGTTTTCGAAGGTAGTTAGCCACATGTGCTTCTCACGTGACTTGGGCTTAATCGACTTTCTTTGGACGACCCAGATGAAGACATGTGTCAAGATCTAGTCTCTAAGGTCGTTAAGAACTAGTATAAATAGCGGATAGGGCCTTTGTAGACTGTGTGCTTCCAGTATTGTATTTGTCAAAATTTTCAATTGAATTGATTGAAAACCTTTGGAGCAATTTTCTTGCATTCATCTTCTTCGTTGAGACTGTGTGTTCTTGGTGTGTTTAAAAATTCTAATCACTTACTCACTCTGTTTTGCTCTTATTAATATTTCCGCTGCACTCCAATTGTTTTAGAGCTTATTTAGAGTATTAGATCAATACCAAAGTTGAATTCAGATCCAACAATTGGTATCAGAGCAGGTTTTGAATTCTAATTCAATTAATTCTGCTTTTGGTATTAATCTGTGATTCCTAGAACACCAATTTCTTCAGATTACCCTGTTTCACTCACTATTGAATCTGTTTCATCTTGTTCTTATTTTTTATTCAAATTTCAATGGCGAACATGGGTAATACCTTGTTCATGAGTACTGGATCTCAATCCAAGCCTCCCACGCTTATCCGAGAGGAATACCCACTGTTAGGACCTTTAAATTCAGCTTTGGTATTTGAACTCTTACTCTGAATGATCTCTAGGACGATTACAGTGCAGCGGAAACAATGATAAGAACAAAACAGAGTAATTAACCAAGAACACATAGATTACTATGAAGAAGATGAACACAATAGAATAGCTTCAAAGKTTTTTCAATTGATTGAAAATATAGACGATTACAATACGGAAGCACACTGAATACAAAGGCCTAAGCTGCTATTTATACTAGACCCTRACGACTTTYCTGACATGATCTATAAAGTGAAATCATCTAAGCCGTCCAAATAAATTCTATTAAAAATCTAGTCACGTGAGAAGCACATGCAGCTAACAACCTTTGAAAAACAGCAGAACAGGATCTTCACAGAAGACGAATCCGCAGACCCTCTGTGAGCCATCTCAGAGGCTTTGCTGTAATAGACTTGTAGGTTCTTATTGCCAGAGGACCATTTTCCAGAACCTCTGTGAGAGACGTCAGAGGTTCTGTCAATCTTGACTTGCACGATGAAACAGCTTTTGTTGCTGGTCCTCTGTTGTCTTCTATGGAAGATACCCTTCTGTCAACACTTGCAGAATACTTTTTCATACTTTTACATTAAGTAAATATTAGAGCTAACAATCTCCCCCTAAGTATGAAAAAGTAAAAATGGACAAAAGGATGTAAGAAATGACTAATTGAAAGAATTACAAGAGGAGATTAAACTCATCCTCTGAAAAGAATTACATAAATTGAAAGAATAGAAAAATTTGTTGCTCAGGCCTATACTATTACAGAAGATTAGTCCACAGCAGAGTCTGGATAATCATCTACGGCAAATTGCAGATCTGACTTGATGGTTCTGTAGACCTTGAATATCCACTCTCTGAAGGAGACTTGAACTTTAATTGCTTCCAGAATACCAGACACTTCATCCGCCCTTAGATGCCCTCTGTGCACCTCTACTACTAGGTTGAACACCCACTCAAGAGTCTCTGTCGAATACTTGTTCGCCTCTGTCGGATCAAAGAACCTTAGAATCTCATCCTTGTCCAGGAAAACAAACCTAAAGATGGGATTTTGGACAATGGTGTTGGGATGACATCTAAGTAACCAACTT
>NW_020200734.1:0-32023 GCF_001531365.2 Cynara cardunculus var. scolymus
GGGGGATCGTGGGAAGATCACTTGCCATTGATCGAGTTTGCATATAATAATAGTTATCATTCCAGTATCCAAGCGGCACCATATGAAGTGTTGTATAGACGTAAATGCAGAACGTCGTTATGTTGGAATGAAGTGGGTGAGAAGCAGTTGACAGGTCCTGAAATTGTTCAAGAAACTTCTGATAAGATTGAACAAATCCGCGAAAGAATTAAAACTGCACAATCGCCAGAAAAGTTATGTAGATAATCGTCGAAAGCCGATTGAGTTTGATATAGGTGATTTTGTGATGTTAAAAATTTCGCCATGGAAGGGTGTTGTCAGATTTGGAAAGAAAGGAAAGCTCAGTCCAAGGTATGTAGGGCCGTTCAGAATATGTAAACGAGTTGGGCTAGTAGCATATCAGTTAGAGCTACCAGAAGAGTTGAGTCTGATTCACAACACTTTTCATGTGTCGAATCTGCGGAAATGTTTGGCTGATCCGAGGTTAGCTATAACCATGCCAGAGATTCAATTAGACAGTACATTTAACTTTGTGGAAACACCAGAAGCCGTAATTGACAGAAAGATCAGGGTGTTGAGAAACAAAGAGATAAGTCTGGTTAAAGTACAGTGGAAGTTTCACAAAGGACCGGAGGCAACCTGGGAATTAGAGTCAAAAATGAGAAAAAAATACCCGTGGCTTTTTGATTAAAGGAATTCTGGGACGGAATTCTCTTAAGGGGTGGATAATGTGATAACCAGATCCTGGTTATTACTCAAGGTATTTAATACGTGATTATCTGATTTAATAATTTCGTGATAAGCATGATAAACTGATATGTTTGATACATGCTGATATGCAAATTTGTGCATTTGTTTGGATGAATGTATATATATTTATGTATGCATAAATATGGAAGTATATATATATATATATATATATATATATTTATGCATGCAAGTTTAAATGCATGGAATATGTATGCATATGTGTATGCATGAATGCATGTGGGTTTTTATGCATGAGGTAGAAGGGGTTTGGAAGGCGGTTCTTGGCCGACCTTTCCATTTTTGGGAAGTATAAAAAGGGGGGGCTTCACCTCCCCATTCATTTCCTGTTATTTTCTTTGGAAAGAAATTTGAGAGGTTTTAAAAGGAGTTATCCGGTTTATCAAGAGAGGGTGATTTCAAGTGATTGCAAGTGTCAAAGTTTCAAAAGGGATTGATTTCTAGCATTTTGGTGATAAAAGCTTTATAAGGTGAGTGATTTCTAAACCTTTTTATAAAGTTTTCACTAGTTTCAGTTGCATATTTAGTATTGTTCTTATTTGAAAAGAAACTTTGATTTTACTGTCTAAGTGTTTATCCGGACAAAGCTTGACCGGATAAGCATTTAAACCGGACAAAGCTTGATCGGATAAGGGTATAAACCGGACAAGCCTTAGGCGGTTTAGTGTCCGGATTGTTTTAAACCGGACAAACCTTGAGCAGTTTGTTGACCGGAGTTAGTTAAACCGGTTGAGTGGTGAGCGGTTTAGTCTTAAACCGGGCGAGACTTGAACGGACTGTTGACCGGATTTGATATCCGCTCAAATATGAATATTGTTCTAAGTGTTAAACCGTTCAAAGAGTTTTTGGTGAGTTGATCGGATTAGATGTCCGGACAAAGTGGACTTTCAGTCTAAGTGTTGTAAACCGGATGGTTGTTGACCGGATTAGTTGACCGGACTTGTAAACCGGGTGGTTATTGACCGGACTTGTTGTCCGGATATCTTTATGTTGAAAATTTTATAAGTTTTTAAATATTATTTATTTATTTATGATTCACAAAAATGGTTATTTTATATCTTTTAAAATAAATGAAATATTCCTACCAAGCGTGGTGACGTAAGTCTGTTTTGGTATTGGAACGAGATTTTGGGAAATGTTTCTACCAAGCGTGGTGACATAAGTCTGTTTTGGTATGGAAGTGAGTTTTAAAAGGTAGTTCCCCAGACGTGGTGACATATGTTTGTTCTGGCTTGGAACTGGGAATGAGTACTTTCAGACATGGTGACTTATGTCTGTTTTGATAAGTAGCTCTGATTTAATGGAGGAATAAGGGTGACATATTAAGGAGAGGTGTGCTTGGAATAAGGGTGGCATTGTCATATATGGATGTTATTATTATAACTCTTATTATTATTACTAAATTGGATTTAATAACTTTGARTCATCATTTCTTTGTGACCTGATGAATTAGAGATATTATTCCTAYWTARAAGTAATAATTTAGATGTTATTGAGAAGGGGAAAATGGTTTGTCATATCAGGCAAGTTTTGCCTTAAATCTTTCCTTTTAAAGGAATGGTCTTTTAAATCAAAAGTTTTGACACTGGGAATGTTGGATCTCTGTTTAGAGATATTTTAAAGAAGTGAGATTTTGGATATATTTCTTTATATATGATATTGGAAACTGCATCAATTATTATATTGCAGTATCTTTTTAAGCCAAAATTACATTATCATATTTTGGTGGTTGTCACCCTGCATTTRYAAATAGGGGATTTACTCACTAGACCCGTATGGTCTAACCCTCATTTTCTGTTTTAAATTATGCAATGCAGGAATAGCTGGGTCCGGGGATATAAAAGGGAAAGGGAAAATGTGATTATTTTCCTAACCTATTGTCTGCTTTTGGAAGATACATGTTGTGTTACATGTTGTGTTACATGTAGTAGTACAGGATTTGTTTTGAAAATTTTATATGTAGATTTTGTACATATAGCAATCCATGTACTAGTGGGACCTTTTGATGTAATACATGTTTCTATGTAATGAAATATGTGTTTAATGAAATATGTGTTTTATGCAAATGTGGAGTATGGGGGTGTTACAACCACATTCGGGTGACCGTTTATTTCAAATTATTAAAAAGAAGTCTTTCATCTTAAAATTTATATTCTAAATTAATATTTCATTTGATAACACTAATAATAATAATAATCGATGCGTGAAGAAATTCAAGTTGGGTTTGAATATCCCTATTTTAGACGGTCAATTATTTCATACACGTTTTTTTGCACACATAATCAATTTAGCCATTCAAGACGGTTTAAAAACTTGTAAACCCGTACTAGAATAAGTTTAGACTTATATTACGGCGAATTTTCACAAAAGGTGAAAAAAATGTACTCTATATATAGGAAATATTGCTAAGATATTGGTTCTAAAGATTTGGGACCTAACTTTGATATTCTCATTAAATGGAATTATTTTGTAGAGATCTCCTTTTCCTTTCCATTTTTCGCGGCGTTAAATCTGTATTTTAATCGTAATTTTAGTGATTTAATTGATCATTATAAAAACTTTTTTTGGCGGAAGAAATGAACAACAAACCTTTTCATGGTCGTTTACTTTCAGGTTCTAATTCTAGTCCTAGTGGTCGTCGCTAAAAAGGAGTTGATGACTAACTTATTTAATAAGGTTCAAATGAAACGAGTAAAAAATCTAGATTTGGTACCGGTTTAGGTGAACTAAATATGTACATGCGTACTAATTTTATTTCCTTTTAGAATGTCGAAGATTTTGAAGTTATTGATTTATTAGAATGGTGGAAACAAAATCAACCCCAATTTTTGGTTTTGGCATGCATGACCCCTGATATACTAACAATGCAAGCTAGTATCGAAGTTTTAAAGTCCGCTTTTTCTTTTAGTGGCAGTATCTTTTCGATGCGGCAGACAAGACTAAGCTCGAAATCCATGGAGTGTCGTGTATGCACAAAGGATTATTTGAATAGCAATGAAACAACTTAATACATGACATCACTAAAGATGGAGCTTGAAGATATGGAAGAAAACGAATACGCCATGAATCTATCAATGTCCGCCAACAATTGATACCAACGCCACTTAGTCAAAATATGAAGATGATGATGAATCCAACATTGATGACTTTGAAACTCTTTTTAAACTTCAAAATGAATGAACTCTTTTTCTAGGATTACATATTTACAATGATGTATTTATAAATGTATTTTTAACTTTCTAAGTGTATTTGACTTAAAACAAATTACAAAAAATATAATACAACGTATTTTTTAAGTGTATTTAATTGACCCAATTATAATAATATTTTTGTATTATTTAAAAATTTTCAAAAAAATATATGTAAAAAATCAAATTAAGAAAAAAAACTTAGGACCGAGACCATGAACGGTTATGCCGGGACCAGTTACGGTAATTTTATCTGGGACTGGGACCGATTTAGGCACGATTCGAGACCTATTTTTGGCCTTCTTTTAGAGTTATCATACTTTATTGTAGGTTTACCAAGCAACTATGTTGTTAATATCGCGATATATCGTCGATGTATCGGCGATATATCGGATATCGCTCCTAGAGAAAATATCGGTCCATAAATATCGGTCAAAATATCGTCCCCGATATTATCGGCGATATTTTCCGATTTTTCCCGATATTTTGATGCAAATATCGGACCGATATATCGATTTTTTAGGGTTTAAATATTTGGGCTTTTGTTATTTCGTGGGCCTAGTTTTTTGGGCTTGGTAACTTAAATTAGGTCTTAAATTGATCTGCCTCCACAACGGTCTTCTTCTTTCTTTTATATTAGCTCGTTTTTGAACACTTTAGATGATGTGATGTTTTAATTTTGAAACTATATTTCTAAACTCTAATTAATGCATATTATATATATATATAATTCTAAGAAATATTATGTTAACCGCTATTTTGGACCGATATATCACCGATATATCAAATATCGGTCATGACCGATATTTCGTATTCTGACCGATATAACAACATAGCCAAGCAAACAGTTTTTACAGAAATAGTCTCTTAGTTTCTTGATTATTTAAATTATGTCGTTTCAGACTCTACGTTCAAATAAGATATACCGAGTTATTTGATTTATAATTTATTATGAATTTATATCAGTTTTTCTTTGAAAAAATAGAAAGTTTTGTCGTATCCCGAACGTATACGACAATAAACTTAGATATCATAAATTTAACAAGTAAAATATGAAACACAATGATAACAAAAAGAAAAAAGACAAGCATCCTAATGCGTAGGTGGTACTAAGTTTCACCAAAGATTGTAACCAAATAAATGAGTCAAAACAAAACACATGCAAATTGTGTTTGTTTCTGGTATGTTATTTGTTTCGATCAGATGGGAAACTCGGTTCACCCGATTCGAACAGGGACGGTGATTCCCCATTAAAACGGGTCCCAAGGCAAGAGATCCCCGGTAGACTCAATATGGAGTCGGGGCCAGGGCGGGGGATATTACTCAAACCGGGGCCGGGGATTCCCGGTAAAATCAAACTAACATATATTCTTCTTGGGATTTGACGGAGATTAACTGGGTTTGACCGGGGATTGACAGGGGATTGATAGAGGTTTGACCCGAGATGGGATGTTAATCCCCATACCCGCCGGGGACCGGGGCCGAGTAATGTTACTACAAAGCGGGTCCGAGGCTGGGGATTACAAAACCCGCCTCATTCTCGTCCCGTTGCCATAACTATCTCAAGAGGGTGTTGTAGTTATTTGTCATAATCCAATTAAATTAATTTATTATTTACAAATTTTATCTTCACATTTACTATCATTGTGACTTTTACACTCTAAATTAGATTTGTTTCTAAATCCCAGATTAATATAAATTGCTACGATAACATCGAGTTTATATGACATCAAAAGTGTTTTTGTTTTGATAGACTATTTTACAAGACGTAATTTTTCTAACTTCTTGCTAGTTTTTTTTTATAAAATCTCTATCGTTTAAGAAAAAAGGAACTACTTTACAGGTCTTTAATTTTATAGGATAAAACATTTGTGTGTTCTATCTAAAAGTTTTGCAATAAATTTATAGGTCATTTTTGGACGTCTTAATGAATCTTTTAGGACACTTTTAAAATAAAAAGTCCCATTAGACCTTTTTAAGACACTTTAAGAAAGCGGCAAATGAACACATCTTTTTATAAGACACTTGTTTTATAAAACATTTTTTTTTCAAATAATGTCCTATAAAAGGATTGATAGAACATTTTGTTTCAAAAACGTCATAGAATATTTTGTTTCAAAAACGTCTTAAAACATTTTTAAGACGCTAAAAAACGTCATATAAACTTTTCTACATACCTTTAGATAGAACAGACAATGATATTGTCCCATAATATAGTCTACTGGAATATCAGACATTTTCGATGCTCTATAAACTCGATTTTCTTGTAGTGTATATTTTTAGTTTCAGTATTTACAATAAATAATGGTTGAATCCAGTAACTCCAACGTATGCAAAAACAACACTTTTTTAAGGCAAACAAATATCATTAGAACACGAAGAAAAAAGTGAAGTACAAGTTTAAGGGTCAACGAGACTTAGATTTTGTGAGGTGTAGAAACCAACTCAGAAACTAACCAAAGAAAAGAAAAAAGACATAAGCCGAGCGGTGAAGCAGCGAGGCCTCCACCACTAATAAGAAGGAAGAAACAATGGGGAAAGACCACCTACGAATAATGAATAAAACACTCGTAACCTCGATGTTACTCTAATCATATCCATTGAATCCAAAGTTCCCCGATAGGCATGAAGTCCAGGAAATAGTAAGACATTTTTTTTACCGTGGCGAAGCCCAAAAAAACTATAGCAATTGAGTGTCAAAATCTATGCTGCAATGCTTATGACGTTGGTTACCTATAGACGACATCGTTCTGATTTCTCCAAATTACTTATAGAGCGGTCCAAACTATAGGTTGTGCCACTCCACGTAATGAAGATTGTGCCACTATGCCACATCCTAGGCATAACAACGAATAGAGGCCAATGCATAGATAGTTGAGGTGCACTCGAACTTCTTACAAAGTTTAAAGGCTCAATTGCAAACTGGGTCTTCTTAGAGACAACTTTTATGCCTTCTAAGACAGACAAAAATTTTACATATATTTTACAGTTTTAATTCAACTTTCGAATGAGATATACTGATTTTATTTGCTTTAGATATTTTAGCCAATTTGAATTTGAATTAGAGTACCATTATAATCAATGGCTCCATTGGGGCTCATAGCAAAAACCTTACTACATAGGGACCACTTAAACATCATTCCTAATAGTCTCTATTGGTCCTCGTGTTAATGTTGTATGATAAATAGTTTGTACAAGTATACGATCCTTATTACAGAGGCGGACCTACACTTGGGTCCAGTGGTTCCCATGACATCACTAACTATATGTCGTATAATTAATGTTTATAAAAGCTCGCTGCAATAGCCGCCATGGTTTAAAACTTATGTCTCGCGCCACGTTATGCCTGAGGTATGCCACGACGTAATGCACGGTTTTTGTTACACGGCATTTGAATTTACTTATCTTTTTTAATGTCTTATTTTTCTTAGTTTTCAATACATAATTTAATTTAAATTGCTTAGTATCATTGATTTATTGAGTGATAGTAGAACATATACGTTTATGTATATAATTTTATATATGATATAGAGATTTGCCGCCTTAAAAACGCCGCGACCTCGCCGTGGCTTCCAAGACTTGAGGCTTGACCTTGCCGCCACGCCAGGACTCACGCTATTTAGAACTTGTGCATACTGTAAATTTATTTTACTTATTTGACGGTGCAACCATATTTTTCGTTGGGTGAAACCGTAAAAATTTTGTTGAGTGAAAGTATAAAATATTTTTCAATGGAAAAGAAAGGAAAGGAAAATAATTTTTTTAGTTGTGTTCTCGAAAGGGAATGAAAAGGAACGAGAGGGAAGGAAATAAAATAATTTTTCATATTTTTGAAAAGGAGAAAAAGGAAGGGAAAATTGTTGTTTTTACTGATATATCCTTTAAAAATATATCATTTGATATGAAAGATTGAGTAATTTTGTAATTTTAATAATTTTTTCAAAGGGTTTTAATTTATTTTCTTTCCTTCCCTTCCCTTTCGTCCCACGTTTGGGAGGAAAGTTTTGGAAGGAAACTTATATTTATTTTCCCTTCATTTCTTTTCCATTATTTCCTAATAAAATTTCATGAACACATAGCTTTTTGTTTTTACTTTCCTCCCCTTTTCTCCGGTTTCCTTTCACTTCTTTCATAAAAAAAGGTTTCGAGAACACAGAGTTAACTCTTTGACTTTAGGGTTATTTGTGTAACGTTAATTTGGGGTTAACTCTAACTGTTAAATGAAAGACTTTTACTGACGGAATGTTTCTTCAAAAATCCGTCACTAAAGGGTCAAATTATTTCAAACTATCAATGAATAGTCGGTGCAAAACTCAAAATCAACGAAGGATTACCCAGGGACACATTTAGTTACAGATAACGTATGGCAAAATTCAACGATGGCTTAACAAAGTCATTCAGCAAAAGATTGCACAAAGCCATATTCAACGACTGATCTCACATTTATTTAAGGTTAATTTAGAGTTAACGTGTTTATATTGAAAAGGCTAAGGGGCTGTTTATCAAACATTTACCCGGTAAGTGCTTACCGGTAAAATTTAACACTATTATGTACTTACTGGGTAAGATTTTAGTCCACCAAAACGACATAGTATACAACAATTTACCCGGTAAGCGCTTCGCGTGGTAAGAGTCGTCGCCCTCACTTACCGGGTAAGACTCATGGTCCTTGTCTCGTTCTTACCGGGTAAGATTCTTAGTCTCTGCCATAATCATCCGGTGAGGTAATATGACTTGGTAAACGCTTACCCAAGTAAATATTTGGTAAACGGCCCCTAACTCTTTAGATTTTAAAGTTATTTGCTCCGGGTAAATTTTTAATGTTGTTAATTGTTTAAGGATGGAAAGATTCTTTTAAAAGAAACATATCATGTGTAGATACCTAAGTGGAAGTACAACTACAATTGACTGGTTTAAGTTTTAATAGATAGTTTTTTGAAAAAAAATGAGTGTATCATTATATTAATGACGTAGGTGAAAGATCGTGTGAGAAGCGTAAAAATGAATTTGGACCATTGATCACCTTTAATCTTAAACTCACCAATGAATCATGCTTGATACATGGATTGATCTGGTGCATCTCAGTGTATCTCATCCTGATGTGCATGCAAGGACGAAGATCTTTTCTTATGCTTCTCATTTTAACTCTCCTTATCAACGGAACCTAACCCTAATAAAGTAAATATTCAATTTATAGGCTTTAAATAATCAAAAATTGAGTTCCTGCAATTATTTTATAACAATGTCTATTTTTATTTTATTTTGTATTACGATATTTTTTTTGTGATACGACTAACAAAAAATTTACCTCTGATCCCGAAACCGAGTATGTTACGTTTCGGGAGCTATAAGATGATATAATTTAAGAATCCATCCATCATAATATGACGATTGATGCTTAAGCTGAGGTAAACAATGTTATAACTTCACGACGCAATCGCCATCACGAACTCTTGATTGGTGCATTGCGTATAAGAATATAAAAAATGTCACGAAATAACAGTTACATCAGTTAATTACCATAATTTTTTTACCAACGGTAAAGAAATTTAAATCCTGATGAATGCTTATATTGAATCTATATCTGAAGAATATGTTATGAGACGATGGAGGTGTGACCTAAATAATTGAAGAATTTTAAACTAAAAATACGAAAGCCTTCTAGACAACCTTTGTGAAATTGAAGACATCTTTGAAAAGGTCATGGAAAAAACGTGCTCTTTTTTCATAAAGAATTCTTTAATAATTCTGAGCCGAATCTTTTCCAAGAAGCACATACGATACTTTTAAGCTTATGGGCTAAAAGATGAAGTATATACTTTACTCGATAAAAAATCTCATTTTTTTAAGATCCACTGTAATGATGAGAAAGTTTTTTATATAATATCCCAAAACAATCAGTAATTAATCAAGATTCTAAATGACGTGAAGCGTGACAGCAAAGTCAAACTTCAAGCCTTAGAAGTCACTACGAAACCATGTTTTTTTATAGCATGACCTATAAAAAATGTCAGAAAAATCAGTATCATGTTACAAAAAATACGTTTTTGGGAATAACGTACTACGAGCTTAACATGGCGTCAGACATGAGCCTTAAGTCATGGTCATGGGGCGTCAGTCGTCATATCAGTTGTCATGGCGAGCATTTTAGAATATTGGTAATATCAATGATTAGATAAATTCCCTAAAAGTAAAAGAAAAATATATGATTAAATTCCCCATCACACAAGGTTTTGATTGGGACCACAACGTCAGGATTTGTGAGGAGTGCAGGAAAACAATGGTACATTAAATAAGCAAGTGGGAAATTATTAAAGACTAAAAGGTGCAAAAAGCCCAAATCTTAAAAAGGGACCAATTTCATCCACCATAAACCACAAAAAGGTGAGCCCAGAAGAGTGTGTTTCCCTTCATCATGGTCATGGGTCACTTTTTCTCTAAATTTGGTGGGGTTTGTAGGGTTATGGCCGAACAGCCTCATGGGAATCTGGTTTTGTGGTTACATATTACTTATAATAAATTTCTGGATTTTGAATTAAAAAGTTACTTTCTAAATACTGTATTTCGTCCCTATTATGTCTTGGGATAATTCAGAAACTTTATACACGAATTAAGACACAAAATTCGAATATATATATAGATATTCACCAAATCACGTTTTATGTATTTATATGAGAGAACAATGGTTACGGGTTGTTAAACGGTTAAAATATAACTGTATAGTAGTTATAATCGTTAACGGATAAGGTTTAGGAGCAGTTATATCAGAATCGGAGGTAACATCCAAAGCTCTGGTTCCAAGGTCAGAAATTTGATTGCTCTATATAGACTTAGGGGCCGTTTACCAATCTTTTTGGTTAAGTGTTGATTCGGGTAAGAGGTCTGACTGTGGTAAGAGGTCTGACTGGAGTAGGTGCAAATTGCATTTTCTTGTTTACCAAACATTTTTTATTAAGTGTTGATTGAGTAAAAAAGACCATTATATCCCTCTTTTTGGAGTAAGTGTTGATTGAAAATTATTGTTTACCGTATGACGTATGTATTGTATTAAGTGCTAACATAAAATGTTATTTATCAAATTCCATCTAAGCCCAATTATATTTGGATAAGATTAATAAAGCACAGACCCATATTAACCCATATACATTTAAGCCTAATTATATTTCTCAAAAACTTGAATCAGATATGGCAACCCCCATTCAAAAACCATAGTTCTCTTTGCCCAAAACCCTAGCTCCCCTGATTCTCTCTGCCACCCCCGACCCACAGAAATACCCGCTGCTCGCCCTCTCGTCACTGTCCAACACCTTGAATCGGGCATGGCCACCGATGGTGTCGGCGTTCCTCTTACCCGCCTATTTCTCATTGCCCAAACCCTAGTTCCCCTGATTCTCTCTGCCACCCCGACCCACAGAAATGGCCGCCGCTCGCCCTCTTGTCAACGTCCAACAACTTGAATCGGACATGGCCACCGACGGTGCCGGGGTTCCTCTTCCCCGCCTATTTCTCTTACCCAAACCCTAGTTCCCCTGATTCTCTCTGCCACCCCGACCCACAGAAATGGCCGCCGCTCGCCCTCTCGTCACCGTCCAACACCTTGTATCAGACATGGCCACCGCCGACGTTCTTCTTCCCCACCTATTTCTCTTTGCCCAAAACCCTAGTTCCCCTGATTCTCTCTGCCACCCCGACCCACAAAAATGGCCGTCGCTCGCCCTCTCATCGCCGTCCAACACCTTGAATCGGACATGGCCACCGATGGTGCCGGCGTTCCTCTTCCTCACGTCATGAAATAAGGAATACATCCCTCTTCCCCACCGATTTAGGGTTTTAGATGGAGAGAGTAGATAATGAATACATCCCTCTTACCACAATAAGATTCATTTTTTTTGCCGACTCCAGTAAGACGACAGTCAGAGGCAGGAAATCTGATTGCTGATTTTGCTGTTAGGTAAACAGTTTTACCTCTTACCCGGGTAAGCATCTCTTAACGAGTAAGAGGTGGTAAGAGATTAGTAAATGGGGCCTTAGTCAAATTCCTCCGGTTCAGAACTCTGGTTCTATTGTTCGGAGCTTTGATTGCTCCAACTCTGATCAAGACTTAGAAATTTCAGTGATAACTCATAACTCTGATCACACTACCTCAGAACTATACTTGGTGAAATTCCATCAAGCCCAAAAGCAATTTAGAGGATGTTTCCAATCTCCTAAAGTTAGGCCAGATCATCCAGAAACATAAAATCACTAAGTACGACTCTTCATAAAGTCACTGGGACCATCGCCAAGGGCGCTGCCCTTTAGACCCACAAGGGAGCGCTCCCCCCTTGAACCCCACCTTTCGGCGATCTGAGGTGACGGGGACAATCAATTGTGAGTGTGCACTCCTCACTTCTTAACTCCCTTTGCTTATTTTATCACTTTAATCGATATCAAGTAAATCACAATTACACCAAATAGTTGATGACGTTAAAATCACCATCAAAATACGTAGAAAGGTGAGACAAGCTAAAGAGAGAAATACCAATATCAAGATAGATGCATAAAGGCTATATGATCGTTATTTTCACATCTTCTGCAAAATTGATCTAATTAAAGTATCCCAAAACGACAGAAATCAAGATCAAGTATTTTGGTTTCACCACATATATATATACAGAAAATGTATGAGAACCCAAGTTCCAAAAATACATATTGAAAACAAAACGTAGTGATTGTTAACACTTAGAACCAAATTTCGATTACCTCTCACTCTTTCCATTGGTAAGATGCACGATCAACAATCAGGTAGTCTCCACGTATGTCTTTAGCAATTCGAATATTGTCATCCAAATAGACTGAATCAAACCTGATCCAAGATAGAAGAATCAGTACATATTTGCAAGTTGGCCTAAACACTCACGATTAGTTTACAATTTGAAATGTGAATCTTTTATGTTTTATGTGACGAATGGCTGTAGAATGTATACCACAATTAGGAACTTGTTGGGTTAAGTTTACAACAAAATCAACATCAATTTTGGATTTGGAAACTAATTTGTTGACTTCAAAAGACACATTTTTCATTGGGATGGAGGGAATCGCTTGCGCTTTTGCATTTTGCACAAGCCCCACGCGGGGGGAGGGGGGGTCACAAAAGTACGCGCTCTACCCTTTGTAGTAGAGGACAGGTTTATCTACATCCTACCCCTCCCGGACTTTGCTTTTGAGTGGGATTTATATTGAGTTTGTTTAGTTTGGTTAACTTGTTCCGGCATGGAGTAAATATGTCATCATCAACCTTTTACTCCGTCCAAGAATAGGAGGCATGGTTGACAACTAGATGATCCCCTCTAATATCCTTTACGACCCGTATCTCTTCATCAAGGTACTCAGACTCGAACCCACAGAAAGACAATGACTTCATTCTCAATGAAGAAAACCAGCACACATTAAATAACACACATTTGCAACCCTCCTACACTGAATGAGAAAAAGGGGGAAATTGATAGAAATACCCAATACCCAGCTGTCGATTTCATCATGGTGAACAATCATATAGAAGGCATAAACATATATATCTAGTTCCTATGCGTTATTAGGTGACACAAGCGGCTTCACAAAGCTGAGAGGTGTTGCACATGACTAAACCAACCAAGCGAAACTAAAGAATCACAGTATACCCAACTCAAAAGCAGGGTCTAGAGGTGGGATATATGCAGTCATCTCTATGTTACACCAAACTAGCTTTCCAAATTTTGAATGTTGTGATTGCATTAGCCATATTAATGTCCTCACTATTAAGCTATTACCAAGTGCAACGATCCAAAAATGAGATATCCTTCGACTTCTTTTTATAAAAAACAGGTCACTTTGCAAGTTCAAAGTTGTGGATATAAAAAAGAGAATTGTATAAAAAATAGCTTCATAACAAGGTCTTCACATTGAAGATTTGGTGGTGATGAACAGGTAACAAAGCCCCTATCATTTGTCTGTGGGAAGTGTTCCTTCCATCCTTCGGAAACTGCCAGGTTTGACTTAATACATTATTTAAATTAGGGCTATGATTGGCAACCATAAACCAGCTTACTTTTTGAACTTATTGAAAAAGCCCCATTTGATAAACCATAAACTAGCTTATAAGCTAGTTTTCTGAAAAGTTACTTCAGATAGCTTATTAGAGATTTTTTCACCTTTTTCCAATTATGCTCCTTACAAATATACTCTTATATTTTCTTTCTAAGCCATTTTACATTGTTATCCAGCTTATCAGCTATAGATCAGCTAGTTTGCTAAACATCACCAAAGTGTGAGAATTTATCGAACAACTAAAATACCCTTCAGTAAGAAATATTTTTCATCGTAGACCCAAATCAGTTCTAACGATGATAATAGGCATTCAGATAACTTTGACTTTGAAACCTGCCGGAAAAAAGAATATTATAATTTTCATAGCACATCCTCTACAGAAAATTCTTGCAGGGTTTAATGGACTGTAGGCAAGTAATATGTTTGATTTTTTATAAAATCTAATTGTAATCTCTTTCCTGGACAAAAGGAAGTATCTTGTTACACAAAGATTGATCATCGGTTACAACATAATCTATAGTTAATCATTGAATACCACCTTGCAATGTTGTTCATCAAATGCAAATGCAACAGAAGCACAAACATCATTAGCGTATGGCCTTTCAATGTTGTTTACCAAATGCATATGTAACAAGATCACAAGTGACCTGAAAAGATATCATATAACTTACCATCCTTGACCAAATGGTGGCAGTGGAAACTCCCAATCTTTCCCACGTAGAACCGCACTTGTAAACCTACAAAAGAAACATGCACGCAATCATCATTACATTAACACCGAAAGCAAATTTGGGGTCAGCAACTGTTTTCATGCTTATTCAAGGGTCCCCAACTCAAAATGATCAAAATATGTTACATATCTAGGAAAAGAGACCATCCTTAACAATTCAGCTTATAGAAAAGGATTTGAAACTCTCCATGATAGTGCACCGTTGACTTTTGAGTTCAAACCTTAGATTCAAATTCAAATTTGAAATGGGCCATGCTACCATTTGAATGCCAACACTTTTCCCGTTTGTGGTTTTACAATGGTTATGAACTTAAATGCCATAATGAAAATTGTTTCAAAAGACAGAAGAATTTGTATTGATTTGGAACTTGATATTAAAGATTTGACCACGGAAGTCAAATTGGGAAGTGTGTGTGTACCTAAAACTGCTATCCCCTTCATTCCAACAAAGATATAAAGTAACTTTCAGTTTTAAAAATCCACATGAATTCTTGGCGGTTTCAAGAATCTGATGAATTCATTAAACATAGAACAAATACTACAAGTAGAATGAATAGTGGCGTTTCATTTAAATCTAGAATTCATCCGCTGATATGAATTAAGAAATGTGTTTGTATACCTAAAATTGACGCGTTGGGGTGAAGCAATTTCCATATCAGATCGAACAAAGAAAACTCCATCTGGAGGGAAAGTAATGACATTATTCAGACTGCGTTTCTCGACATCGATCACTTGCAAAACGTCTCCAGCTTTCGTTCCGAAAAAGCTCGCGTTCTTGATGATAAACAGCTGTTCTTTCTCGGTGGTCCAAAGCAAACGCCAGGTACCAGAGAGTGATGCGTTGGTGGTGAGCTGGTCACGGTTGATTAGAGCAATAGAGTCGACGGCGTCGGTGATCTGAGACAGCTTTCGCCGGTCGGATTGGGTGGCGAGGCCTCTGTTTTGATCGGAAATTAGATCAAGGAGGTGAGATTTAGCGGATGAGAGAGATTGTGATGCGAGAGAGCAACGAGTAATTAGGGGTTTTGGGGGTTGATTTAGGGGATTGAAAAGGGCAATGGCGTTGGAAATGGCGGGAAGCAATGAAGTTGCCGCCATGGTAGCGCAAGGGAAGCAGGAGATGATAATTGTATGGTGGTTGGGATTTGGTTGTTTTTGGGACAAATTTGTAAATTAATTTGGGAAAATTATATATAAAATATTACCAATTTTTATTTAATAAATTTTAATATTCAATTTTTTTTATTTTAGTATCCAAATTTTTTAAGGTTTAAATTTCTAGTTATGTTTATTAAAAAATAAGTATATACTTTTAAAATTATTTAAATTAAATTTCTAAATTTATAATTAATTAATACATAAATATTTAAGAGTTGAAAAAATAGGTAGATTTACTAGGATTAAAATTTCGTCATTTGGTTAATCAAAAATTATAATAATTATGTATATTTAAAATTGTATCATTTAGAATAAGAATACAATTACAGTAATTTGTCTAATAAAAACTTAAAAATTTTAAAGACTTGGGGGTTGTTTACCGACAATAGTTGGTAAGCGCTGTCTGGAATAAGATGTCTGATTTTTTGTCTCGTTACAATTTGTCGGGATTAGTCTAGGCATAGGTTGGACACCTTCAAAAAAGATATAACAAGTTTGACTAGAGTAAGAAGATGTTTGTTTTAAACAAAACCTTTCTTGTTAGTCTTTTATGTCTGATTCGATAAGACGTATGATCATTCAGATCGTTTGTTTTTTCCCATTTTTAAGAGGCTCGTATGTGTTATCATGTTCCGAAAAATCAGACCTAGCCTAACCTCTTATTCGCTCCCATCCCAAATTGACCTCCCAAACCAAATCGGCCTCCAATTAAATTTCATTAGCTAAAGAATCTCCCATGTATGCTAAAGAGAGGAATACAAAGTTTTTTGCCTTTTTTGGTTAGGGGTGTACAGAAAGGCAACCGATCCAATTAAAATTCAATTAGAACCGACTTACCATAATGAGATATTCAATTGTAATTGGATCGATCGGATTGAAAATTTCAATATCCAATTGGGATCAGTCGGTTCTTGGATTGCAATTCAAAACCAACTAACATCCAATTAACCATTCGATTACCATCTAGTGATCCACCTGATTAACCATCCAATTATCATTATCCAACTATCATCCAATTATTTTGATTTCAATTTGCTTAAATCAGAATTTGTATTGTGTTGGTTTTTGAACTTTTAGCCTCTATTGTGTTGGTTTTAACACATATTAAAAGTGTTAATGAATTTGTTTCATTGTGAGAAAATTGGATTGAATTAACATATTCGATGAATCAGATCCGGTCATCCATTGGATATAATAAATTATGTTAAACACATTATGTATGTTTGAATTTTTTTAAGTTATTTTGTTCTTGGCATAAGTTATTAAGAATGACATCACGCCACTCGAAAGAAAAAAAAATCAGGGCGTGACACTTTCCATCGGGGTTCTTTAATTCATGAAACACCTTGTGGTACATCTAGCACGTGAGGCACTAATTGGGGGGTGTGGTTCAATACAGATGGATGTATATCTAGACAAATGTCTAGGGTCCTTGAAAATGATATTGAGAAATAGAGCAAGGGTAGAAGGGTCGATTGTGGAGGCATATTTGGTTAACGAACTATCTACATGCAGCTAAACATGAGCCTTGATATTTTGCTCCCAAATGTCAGTCTTCCGACCAACGGTTAAGCATGTTTAAAACCCCGTGTTTTCCATTATTTGATATGGTTGGAAGACATTGTCAGCTAGAAGATGAAGATATGCACATGACTCACACATACATCTTGCTTAATTGTGAAGAAATCTCTCCTTTTGCATAATGTTCACTAATATGGTTAGTGAGAAAGAGCCTTCTATTGATGGAGCAGGGCTCGATAGACTTAGAAATGAACAATTTGCTAGATGGTTTGAAAGCTACATAAGTGTATACATATTAATTCTCATTATAGGTTTTTGTCCTTTTTATATGTTTTTTATTATTATTTGTCATGTATATGTTATGTCTTCCATCGACCCTACTACCGATCGTCTAAAAGTGTTGGAAGCTAGACCTCTACGTTATGTTTGGAGATACTCGGGCTTTTTTGCAAACGGTTACAAGTTTCACATGCAAACTCACGGTACCGGTCGCACCACACATAAAAGTGGAGTATGCGTGAAAGGCTCCTATTACTTAGAGTATGGGGTTGACTACTATGGATTGTTGGATGAAGTCCTAGAGATAGAGTATCATGGGTATGGACTTGGCCGTTGTGTTGTTCCACTCTTCAAATGCATATGGTTTGATACAAGGAACGTTGCTCGATTTAACCCAAGAGATAATGTCGTTGACGTCAAACCCATATCAAGACTTTGTTCAGGTGATCCGTTTATCCTAGCATCACAAGTTGAATAAGTCTATTATGTACCATATTCATCGAACTCATTAAAATATTGGTGGCATGTAGTGGGAAAAAAAAAGCCAAAAAGGATCTATGAGTTAGATGAAAATGTGCATGGTGAATAATTTTTCCAAGAAAAATAATAGAATAACATCCATAGGAAGAAATAAAGATGTGGATGAATCTATCTGTCTTGTCACACATGAAGAAGACATGGAAATTGCCAATGATTTTCGTAACAACTAGTATGTTGACGAGAGCAGTGACGAAGAAGAAGAGTTTGAACACTCGGATAGTGACTCAGAGGACGAAGAACCTGACTTGTCTAACTCCTCAGATGATTAAATATTAGGCTAATCTTAGTCTTATTAATCTTGGTCTATGTGTTTTAAATCTTTATTGGCAAGAATGTTTAGTTGTTTATTTGTTACCCTTATGAATTTGGAGACAAAATGTTTGTGTTTGGCTTATCGTATTGGGTGGAATTTGATGTTGTGTTATATACTTGAATTATTGTTATATGTTTTCTAACTTTGTTTTGTACACTTGCTATGATGTCGTGCATTTGGCCTTTTGAAGGTAGGACAGTTCCAGCAATCTAGAAGGTAGAGAGGAGACTTCTATTCTAGGAGTCTCTAGTAGTGCTTCAACACCAGATGAACTTGAGTCTAGAAATGGTCGTGGCATCACCAATCCAGAACAACTTCGGTCGTAAAGGATGCGGATCGGGATAATCGCAACGATTAAGTGTCATATTAACTAATTGATCAAATTAACTGTTTTGGGGTATCGATATTGATTCAAGTAATTATATATCTTTTACAACACGCACATCATTTGCCATATGATCCAGATTAACCGATCCATGATTGATCACGCAGGGTGCACTTGGTCGATGATCCCTAGGGAGGTCTGGCCTAAATGTGGGGGCGCTTTCAAGTTTGTAGTATGTATTTAACTTGTTATACTTTTGAACTTAAAAATCAACCAACACATTATGTACAGGGGTTTTATTGCTAGGATTCAGCCTTAGACAGCCGTATGCTGGAGATTTGGGAGGCTAAATCAATGAAGAACTATAATGACGGGTTGATCAACAAGGAAAAGAGCAAGCCAAAAGGCCGTTCGTGCCGGTCGTCCCTATCGAGAAAGCGACCTTGATTGGGATATGAATTTGTTGAAGGACTTCCCCCTGCTTGGTTCAATCAACGGCTCTGGGCTGAAATGATCGGACGTTGGAACACCGATCATTGGAAGGGCGTATCCAAAGCGGCTAGCACGAACTGGATGACTGAGATTAACAGTGAAATATCTAAATACACCTTCTGGTCAATCACGTTCTTTATGTATAGTTCTCAACTGGTAAGTCCTTAACACTGATTACTTTAGTAGCTTGATTTTTATTATGTCACAACTAACACATGTTTGGATAATTATTTGCCTTTGTAGACGAAAGCAAGAAAAGGCATGCCACCGTCTTGTGTGGACCTGTATGATCATACATATCGGAAGAAGTCGAATACAATGTCATCTTCTTCTGATGGTGGGTCATTAAGGGAGTATGTGACTTGAAGGTATACCTGAGTTGTGGTAAGTTGTTGGTCCCAGCCGGAGCTATAAGAGTTTATAGGTAACCGTTTGTAGAAGGGGGGATGAATACAAACACGGTAACTTTTACGGGTGTTTGGTTCGCAGAATGATTTCTGAAGGAATGAAATCTGTCAAAGGAATTGGAATCTGGAAGGAATTGGAATGAAATATTATCAAGTTTGACCAAGTGTTTGGTTGGCAGGAATGAAATTTAAGCTGTCTAATGAATTGAAATTTGTCTGTTTGGTTTCCAACAGAATTGGAATGGAAAGATGAAAAAAAAGACAAAAATACCCTTACTTCAATTTTTTTAAAATTTATTTTTTTAAATACAAATAACAATATAAAATTAACATTTAATGAGAAAAAAAATGTTTACCATTTATTGAAATATATATAAACATAAAACATGAAAAAAATTCAACCAACCATAAACCAAACCATTCATACAAGTTGACACATCAAATACCCATATATAAATATTGTTACCAACAAGTGTTCACATATAACATCCAAGCAATAAGCAGCGGCTAGGGTTTAATAGGAGCAGAAGGGTATTTGTGTCATTTAAACACTTTTGGATGGAATGTAATTCAATTCCACCAGATTTGGTAAGGAATGGTGAATTCCTCAAATTTGAGAATCTTTGGAATTCAATTCCATTCCATAGGTAACCAAACATTAGAATGGGATTTGGTCAACAGAATTGACCATTCCAATTCCATCAGATTCCGACGGATTCTGACGAACCAAACGGCCCTTTACTTTTAGAAATTATATATTGATAAAGAAGATCAATACAAATTTTATAGATTGGTTGGGGAATATAGAATATAGAACGTATCTAAACAATCTAAGATACACACAAAATTATAGATAGCAATAAAAAAAGACTTGCTACAAAAAATAAGGTAAGAAAAAATGTGCTCTTTATTTGTTAAAGTGGGACTTTCTCTTAGACAGAGAGTAGAGAGAGAAGTAACTTCTTGGGTAAGTTTAGAGTGATGAAGATGATAAATGCAATTAAGAAGGTACAAGACACGTGGCAAGCTTTTAGAGGAAAGCTTGTCCTTGTTACAGTATATAGTCCTTTTGAATGTATATAAACAGTCCTCTTTCATAAAGTAGGTAAGCACGTTTGGAGACAGAAGAGTGACTTCATACCGTATTATACTTCGAAAGGTTACGATTTGTTTTTTGTGTGCAGAAGGACAAGATAAAAACTAATCTTGCTCGACAAGATTCGTTTGATCGTCGAACACTGGAATGACACTTAAGGTCTCATTAGTGTTCGCTGAATTTTGTGCAGACTTCACACTTGTGTAGACGAGCTTGTTATCATTGAAAACCGCTTCAGATCATGAACTTGTTGGTCTGTAATCTTCAGCTTATGTCTTCAACATCACTAAAGGATATGTGGTATGAGTTTTTGTCTTCTTGAAGGATATTGGTCTCTGAACGAATTACATTGCATGTTCAGCGATCACTAAACAGATTCAGTGATGATCGCTGAAACTGAATACAGAGATAATACACTTCGATAGATAAAAAGGATCATCATCAAATCACTGAGAGAGAGGATCAACAATCTCCCCCTATTTGATAATGACAAAGCAACATAAAGAAAATTGCTTAAATGAATGTAAGAGAACTGGAAATTGTAAATACTTGTTCCTTTTACTCTTTTTAGGCATCTTTTTCGGTGAACTGTTAATTTTATTGAATATTAAACAAGAGAAAATATTACAAGTCATTAATCAGTAATGGTAGACCTAATACATAAAGGTTATACATTGAAAATAAAGAAAACAAAATAAGATATTACAAGATAAAGAGGATGTATAATCTAAGTTACTGAAGTTGTTATACCCAGGGACATATTCTCCAAGCTTCTTGCGTCTCAGCATTTCTTTTCTGATCTTGCGCTCCATCATCTCTCCAAACAAATCTTCATTTAGCCAGGTCCTCAGATACTCTAAGTGATCTATCGGGCAGAGATGGAACTCGGATACTCGCTGAAACTTGTATTCACCGTCATAGTCAATGAACATAAGTCTATACTCAGATTTAACGTGCACTATTTGCAGGTAGTGTAGGTTTAGCATTGAGAGATCCGGCTTATTTTGATCCTTCAGAAGTTCATCCAAAGAAAATTTGGTATCGTGTTTCTTCTTATAGGATGGTCCTTCTTTAGGTTCTAAAAGGTGTTTTCTTCGAGAGGGAGGCTTCTTTGGAAAAGAGGGACTTCGATGATCTTAGACATCTTCTTGAATAAATCATTCAAGATATCTTCAATCAACAGCTTGTGCTTGGATTTGGATCTCTGAATAGCCTGTCGAATCTCTAGCTACTCGTAGAAGCCATACTGGTTGAGGTATGAAGGATACTCGGTGACAGCGTCTTGATTCCCTCTCAGAAGATTACCATTGAAATTAAGACTCCACCATCCTTCATTCGTTCGTTGATGGTGACGTTTGAGATCTTGTGAGAACTTACCCTTTTCTCGATCATTTCCTTGCACCATTTCAGATCACGGTCTTTCAGCGTCAGCACCCGTTGATGTTCTCATTCATCTTGTGACAATAACTGGGCCTGAGCTCCAAAAGGATATTTGTTCTTGAGCTTCCCTTTAGATAAATCTTGGGCAGCTGTAGTCTTGGCTAACTCTAGATTGTCCGTCAGTGAGGAAATTGAACTAACCAGAAACAGAGGTTCGAAGAGGGATTTTTACTATGGTTTGGTCGAGTTGATTTATCAACTGAATCCTCCTCTGGTCTTCATCAGCTTCTGATGTTGGAATTTATGCATCACCTTCATCTATACTATCACAAGATGTAAGATGCGTTGATGGATCAGAAGGGTTTGTTGGTACAGAGAGAAGAGGAGAAATGGGCTCAATATATCAGGTAAAGGGTATGAACCTGGAGGATTGGTCTACCTTATATGAATCGATCGTTCTAAGAACGATGGCAAGATTTTCCTCAGCCACTCCCTTGCCCTTATCTTTGGAGGAGTGCTGGTGCCCTGAAGTTGAGGGTCTCTCCCCCTAGGAAGCTGAAGGTTCTCTGATGGAGATTCCATTCTGTGTAGTCTTGGATGAAATTGGATGTTGAAGTCATCGTTATCGTCGTCTTCATCATCGTCGTTGTCACCTAGATCTTTTCCAGCATTAGGGAGTTGAGGTTCTTCATCCTCATCTTTATCGTCTTCATCATCATCCTCATCACTAGCATTTGGCAATGCAAAGATGGAGGGATGGTCTTCATGAGTAGCAGTAGATATCATGGCATCATCACCGTATTCAGCATCAGCGATGATGGCATCCTCAACGGAAAGGACCAAAGCATCTGCATGAGGGATATCTCCAGCGGCAACATCACTGGCAGTCTCCACAACAACAATTTTCTCATCCTTTTTGTCTTTCTCATCCTCTTTGTCATTATCAAGACGAGATAAAAGGTCATTAAGACTTGAGGAGAGGTCTTTGATTTTGTGCTCAATGGTGGAAATAGCCTCAGCTTGGAGCAAGTTTAAGGCAGCTAGCCGATCAAGTTGTTGACAGTCTGACTCTGTGAATGCAAGTTCAGGGACCGGGGGTGGTCGCTACAGGAGTTGGAAGATCTGATGAAAGAGCTCATCATGCCTGGTGAGCTGAGCCTGGACTTTGTCGGCTTTGCTGGCGAGAGCAGCTACAACCTCTATGTTGGCTAGCACCTCCATCTTTATTGCGTTCTGGACTCCTTGATGTCACGAACCTCAACTTTGACAGAGATAAGTCGTTAGTCACTTCTTCTTCTAAATATATATTTCCTTGTGCACCTCGTCCATTTTATCGAGGACGGTGGCCACAATGGGCAGTAGTAGTTTCACATCCTCATCCATGTCATAGACATCAGTCTTTATTGTTGGGGTTCATTTACTAAATGACCTATTGAAAAGAGAGAAAGCTTAGCATAAGAAGGCTTAAAGTTAGTAGGAAAGAAAGTAGGGGAGGCTAGTAGATTACCTAATGGGTCCTCAGCTTCATATGAAGGATTGACACTGGCAATATCACATGTGCCTTCTTGAGGATAGGCAGCAAGTGTCTGAGACGCCTCGAGAGGAGAGACCTCAGGTCCTGTGGTGATGGCTTCACCAACAATGTGGACAACCACTGATGGATCATCAACGTGTGTGATGGAGACCAAGGAGGGAGAAGAAGAAATGATGGCTAAAAAAGATAACGGGTGTTCAGCAATGGCGATGCTGATATTCACACTTTTAGTGATTTGGGTCACTAAAGTGGTTGGAAGAGTAGCCACGTGTACAACAGTGTCTGAGGAGATGACTGAAGAGATTGGTTGGGGTTTAATGAGTGCCTCAGGGTTAAGGCTATCTTCAATAGCTTAGACCTTTTGAGAGGTCAAAGCTAGATTGCTTGGTATCCCCTTTTTGGCTTTCATAGCCTTCTTTGAAGGACTAAGATTGGCTTTAGAGTGTGTCCTTTTTTTGAAGGATAAGGAGGTGGTAGTCAGGATAGATTGTGGGGGCTTTACCCCAGTCTTAACCACCTTGGAGAGGGAAGAAGAAGAAAAAGAAGGGAAGGTAGAAGAAGAGGCACTGGCTATCCTCAAAATAGGAGGGAATATACTAATGTCTGTCGACTTTGACTTGTGGTCTAGAATTCTAGACCCAAGCTGACAGATGGGTAGGTTACCTTCAGCAGGATAGTTGGCATCGAAGATCTTAGAGAGTATCCTGCTGAGAAACCTCATGTAAGGCACCACCTTCTCATGCTGGTGCTTGTTCAGCTTCAACACTAGGTCTTCGAAGATTAGCTGCACATAGTTCACATTGATCTGCCTAATCACTGAAATGCTAATATTCAGTGCTATGCGTAAGGCCTGATCCTATCCTCTACTCTTCCCGTCCATGAACTAGATGAAATATGAGAAGAGGTATTGCCAGACCGCAGACATGTGGTTTTTCTCAATCTTCTTCAAGGACTTGTTCAGCTTGTTGGAGTCTTTCTTTAGTAGCCAATTGTACCCAATATCATCCAGAGTCTTAATGATGTGCTCTGTGTCAGGTTCTTTGGTGAAGGGCATAGTCCTTGGAAAATGAAGAGTAGCCCTGACGGTTGGAACACCAAAGCTGACAGTCATATGGTTGAAGGAGAAGAAGATCTTCTCAATAGTGTTTCCAACCTTGTTAGTGTCCTCTTTTGCCTCAGCCGTGTACCAGATTGGAGGAGGTCCTTAACCATGATTGGTTCGAAAGATAGAGCGTATCCTAGCACAAAGCTTTTGAGGAACTTGCCAGCATCTGCAAACTACAACTTGTTTGCAAGGATGTAGAGTAAAGCGATATGGTTGTTCGGTTTGAATGATATTTCATCCAAAGAGAAGTTCACACTTTGCGCAGCCATTTCTGTTAAAAAGAAAAGAACAGAAAAGAAGACGGTGCACAGATTTATGTTAGAAAGGCACTTTAGGCTAAATTTTGAAAGAAAAACTTTTTTTTGAAAAATCCAGAAAGGGATTAGGGTTTTTCAAGTAGATTAGAGTTTTAAAACTTGGTTTAAAATCAAGAAGAAGAATGATTATTTAACCTTTTTGTTTGTATTTAAAAGAAGCAAGAATATTTTCAAATATCAGACAAAGTTTCTTAGAAGAAAAACAACCAAAAATAAACGATTACAAGCCTATTTTGTTTAGGTAGGAAGAAGAAAACTGGTTCGAAGTTAAGAAAGTTTTGGAATTCTTGTTTTCACAAATTCTTGAGTAGGCATGGGAATGGGCCCCGACCCGTCGAGGAACCCGGTCCCCCCCGGTCGGGGACGAGGATTCCCCGCTAAATCGGGGATGGGGACGAGGACGGGGACGGGGATCCCCGTTTGTCTCAAATCGGGGATGGGGACGGGTATGGTACTCCCCGCCCCGTACCCGTTATATATATTAATTAATAAATTATATATATATATATATATTATTTATTTCAACTAAAATGGTAGTTCATAATTTCTTATTTACTAACTAGGTTTTTAATTTAAATTGGTTTTTTTTATGTTAATATGTAATATTTTGGATGTCAAATTAAAATACAATTACTCGATAAGTTTTATATATTACTCGAACTTGATATGGTTTTATATTATTCAATATCTTTTGGTACACGAAACTTTTAGTTTTTTTTTTTTGGATTTAATTGATTTTTTTTTTGTTTTAGGTTATTAGTTCTTATATGATGTTATGATTTTTTTGTATTAAATTAAATTCATTTCGGTTTTAGGTTTATTGAAAATGTTTGAGATTTAAACATGTATGGTCTCTCACATATTTAATTTAAAATAACTTATATAAACGGGAAAAAAATCCTCGTTTCCCCATTCGGGATCCCCGTTCCTCGTTGGGGATGGGGATATGATTATATTCTCCGACAGGGATGGGGACGGGGATAGAGATAAGTAGTCGGGGATGGGGACGGGGATGGAGGTCCCCGCCCCATTCCCATGCCTATTCTTGAGAGAGAAATTCTTGAGAGATATTGTAAGCGTAAAGAGAAATATGAGAGAATATCTCATATATTTATAGGTGAGATGTAAGAGAATGAGAAGAGAGGAAAAAAAGATGCTTCGAAAATATGTGCAATGATGAGAAACTTTGCACGTCATCACCCTATGATTGGGTGGAATAGTAATGGACCGCGTGTGTCAGAAGGACGCGCGCGTAATGAGAGTTCATTATTTTAAAAACTTTAGTGACGTCATAAAAATATGATCGTTCATTATCTTTTTCTTTTAAAAGATCACTGAATAAGTAAAGAGTTCAGTGAAGGTTTAAATTTCTTTTAAAACACAAGATCACTGAATAAGAAATTTCAGTGATAGTTTTAAGTTAAGAAAAGAAAAACATATCATAAAAGTATGATCATTTGCTGAAGATTTTTCAGTTATAGAGACACACAGAATCATTTCATCTTATAAAACATTTTAATCACTGAATAAGGAACGATTTCAGCGATAGTTTTGTTTTAAGAAAAGACAAATAGATATACATTAGAGATATACTTACTCAAGAGTTCAGTGATAGAGAAAAACACTGAAACATTTATTTTAAAACAATTTGATCACCGAATGAGAAAGATTCAGTGAGTGGTTTTAAGTTTTTAGAAAATAGAAAAAAGATTAGTGACGGATTTTCTATGGAGAAATACGCCGGAAACATTGAATCCACCGGGAAATCAGTCTGAAAAGCCATTTCGCCGCAAGGGTTATTGCGACAGTCAAATCCGCCAGAAATCTGCAGGAAATGACAATGGCGACTTGTTTCGTAGTGAGACCCCTAAACTCCATTAAAATTGGAATTTACAATTTTATCCTTTTGACTTAAATTCGGGTAAATAAATCATAACCATTCGATATAAATCTAATTATGGTTGAGATTGGTTCTCACGGTTTCCAACTGTTTTATGGTTTTCATTTGATTATTGTACTATATATGTTTTAAAACAAAACAAATCGTGTTTTGTTCACCTTTTGGCTCATGAGGAAGAAAAAGAAAAGCCTAGTAAATTAATTTAGGGATGATTTTTATGGATTTGAATGATATAAAAGGTTTTGGTTTTTGGTGAATTGGTTAGACTTTTTAAATGATGGAAGTTAATACACGTAGAATGATAAATTTAATTTTATATATGAATGATTATCATTTACAGATGTTTGTGTTTGTATTTATATTTGCTACGGTGGTTGCAGATACACTTGAACCATAAAATAGATTCACAATGAACTCACTACAAAAAGCATAGAGGTGAAACGTACTAATAGATCATTGATGATTGATCGAAATCTATGTAAACAAAAAATTATTGAAGGATTAGTAAGCGTTTAGAAACAAAGAACTTTCTTCACTATCCTGTTGCCAAAATAACATTATTATTGAAATATCAGCGACACATTAGCGATAGGGACCTCAATCGTCAGTATTCGATTGGTGAATGATATAGCTATGCATAAGGTGATATGTTCACTCTACGACCAAAGACTTCTTGATTTGTTTCGTTTATGATATCACCAATCTTGCTTATGGTGATTCGATTTCAATAGTTATTAGTGGTGCTTCTTGTCATGTTACATCATGAAGGTACTTTGACATTATCAGAGGTAAGAGATGTTCAAAGTTTCATGACACACCCGATAATCCGCAAGGGCATTATAATTGTAGTAGAAAATGTTCATATGACTTACTTGTAGCATAAAACACTTGGTCATCTGAATAAAAAAGGTAAAGTTGCCATCCAAATATTATTTGGCCTATATGATATTCATATCACGTCTTATAACACAACTTACCAGGTATGTGACATATAGTCTCTTTTAAAATGTAGAAGCTCTAGTGTATCAAGCGAGAAAAAGATGGTGAGTATATAAAACCATTCGATGTTTATTGAATAGAGCAAGGTATTTGAAACCAAGCTATATTGACACCACAACTAAATGGGTAGTAGATTGAGTGAGTCAAACGCTTGTTTTAATGAGCAGATATCATATATGATTTTTCGATGAAACTTGAAGTACAATGGTACATGTTTTTAAGCCTTACACCTTGTGTGTTTCTATTTTGTGGCTTTCTAAATTGAGTTTTGAGTCCGAAAAAGATATCTTATTATCACTTGAACATTCATTGATGTGACGTTATATTCTGGAAGTTGGAAGGTCTAAGCTTGAGATAAAAACTAAAAACGAATACGAGTTTGGCAATAAGTTGTGGAAATTAGATGTAATAGAAAATAATAGGTTAAATAAATTAACCCATATTGTAGTAACGTCCCAAAATTTGAAAAATAACGACTAATTAAAACTTCTTGTAATACTTAAATTGAATGATAAATTCCTTTCAGAGGACAATACTTGAATTATCTAAAATGACAATTTAAGGTTTAACATCAGTTACAAACCAAACCTTATACAACGTTTAGGTTAGGGATAGGTGTTGTTAAAACCCATTAATTTTCATTATATGCAAGGTACGAAAGACGTCCCCAAATTGCTAAATCCTTCTCGTTCCTGAAACTAGTGCTCAACTCATGACAATCTCTCTAGTACTAAACCCCACAGGGACCTGATGTACATGCCGACGAAAACAATGGTAGGATTGACGCCTAGCGAGTTCAAGTAATTTATACTTTTATATTTAAAATAGTAAAACAGAACGAACACTCTTTAAATAACGATTTTCCTCATATAAAAACATAAATGCAAATTACACGACACCTTTTGAAAATAATTTTTTACCCAAATACTCCAAAAAGGCAAATACATCTTTGTGGTACTCGATTGTGGTGGAACACAGAAGTAGATCACACATCAAAGTTACCGAATTGCATCTCATATTCATTAACTTTAGTGCTCACTATAAAAAGTGTCACCTCAAGTCCTCAATACCTTTACTCCATCGAGTTTCACCTCAAGTCCATAATATCATTAATGCAAACTTCTTCGAATGTCACCTCAAGAATACCGAATCTTAGTGCCTATTTGTTCTCTAATTGAGTTCCAACCTCAAGGTTCCCATTCGACCTTTAGTGTCTACTCACTAGCATTCAAGGTCGAAGCCTCAGACCTCTTACTTGATAACACAAAGCATTTAACCCTCATGTATAAGGGTTAAAGCATCAAAATCACAATATCCACGATACCGGAGTCCGACCCATAAGAGTTCATTTCCATAATAGCGAGGCAACCACAACGCCTAATCGAGCATTGGTCAAAAAGTGAGAACATCAAAACTCCTCACTTATCAAACACGACTGACTCATATGCCTATGAATCGAATGTATTACGGTCCAAGTTACATGACTCCAAATAAATGATCAACACACTCACATGTAATTTCCAAATAAATATTCAGCAAATGCATTTCTCGTCCAAATCTCAACCTTGTGAAATATAAACTGGACAAATATCCCTAAAACTCATTTGAGCCAAGATCAAACCAATAAACTCCACAATTACATGATTACTCAATAAAAGTCAATATAAGTTAAATATGCATTTACCTAGCGTTTACGGGAACTCATGCTCCAAAATATGATTTTGTCAAAACCCACTATTGTTGGGATAAATTGTCTCCAAATGAAAACCAAATAATTTATATTTCCAAATACATCATAACCCGGAAATATATATATTTTCCAAATGATTTATAAAGTCAATATACCATAAATGTATTAACATCAAATAATCCTCATAAATGAAATAAATCATGAAAACCACATTTTACAAGATTTATAAAATCAAATATACTAAGGATGCAAATTCCATCATATAATCAACACATTTAATAAATAGCAAGTAAAACACTTGAAGACTTCAAAATAGACATTTTTGGCATGTACATATTTTACACAAAGTAATTTGAAACTTACCTTTCTAGATTAGGTTAAACCTAGATTCCAAACCGAACCTCTCGTTTCCATTGGTGAAGAGTAGATATCTCCAAGCTAGTCTTCCAAATCTGTGATGCAAAGCTCTGAAGAACACCTCATCTACTCCCAACTCACAACGAATATACCACAAAGGAAGAAATGAAGGTTGAGGGTGAAAAGAGGCTAAACTCTAGATCCAAAAAATGGTAGTAGAACTTACCTTTAACTTCTAGCAACTTCAAATCACTAAGCAATGCCTTCAAAACACCAAGAAATTGGACCTAAAGCCCCAAGAGAAATCAAGGTAGAGAGAGAATGGAGAAGGAGAAAGTCGGGTGGAAGGAAAATGAGAAAAAAAACCCCCTAAAATTGGCCCTTTTAGAGCCGAAAAGCCTTAAAGTAACTTTTCACGTGGCTAAAGTCGTGGGGAAAGTCGCCTCGATTCCTGAAAAGTGGCCCCGTAGAAAGTCGCATTGGTCACTGTTCGCACAATTTCCATTTCTTGACCCTTTTCTGACCGTTTTCCAACAGTAGCAACAAAATTTTGGGTGTTACATACACTTTGGCTATGATTAAATCCTAGTGTTGGTCCAATTTTGACTTTATCATTCATCAGATCTTTTGATCTCATGTTCTCAAATGATTTTAATTTGAAATACTTTTAATATAATATATGATATGAACTTTTATATTTTGTTTAAATTGTTACCTGTCAAGCTAGTCTAGAGTGTTGATACAAATGTAGCAGAACCTATAAAAAGATTAAAATGATCCTGTAATAACTCGTAACAAGAATCATCGTTAAGGAAGGTTTATTTAATGGTTCCAAGTGTGTATATATATGGGTTTAATCATTTGAGAACTCCAAAATTTGTGAGATCCATGACAACTTTTATCATAAGGTTTTGTTTCACATGATTTTTTTCCCATCTAAGTATAATGTTTAGTGTATTGATTAACATACATTTGTTTAACAACTGCTTGTTTCATATATACTCGATTCACTATGTGAAACTTTTTACATGCATCTTTTGTTTCATAAATACAACAAAAGAGTTCACATTATAAACTGAGTAAATGTGAAACAAATGTATGTTAATCACCACACTAAATTGTAGCAATAGATGAAAACAGATCATATGAAATAGAACATGATGCACCGGTTTTCAGATATCTCACGATTAAAGAATTTTCAAAAGAAGGTCCTCATACACACACACATATATGAATATATATATATATATATATATGTGTGTGTGTGTGTGGGTGGGTGTACGTATGTATATATATAAAGAGAGAGAGAGAGAAAGAAGATTTCAAACGAGACACCTGTAATTTACTCAAACGTGAGAACACTCCGTAAGCTCATCATTATGTTTTAAGTCACATTTTTAGAACGATTGAAAGAGTAATAAAATATTAAATAAATCTTTTACCTTTTTTAGGAATATCAAAGGCTTGCAAAGGTAAAATGGGAAAAAAAACTGCAAATCACATAATAAACAGACAAAGTCAATGATCGCGTACGTGTTCATCAATGGTTTTCGATTTATCACAACATTAGCGTTATCATAGCAAATTCACATCATTATTACAACAAAATCACATTATAAAGTCTTTGCTATATCAAGGCATTACGATATCATTATCACATCATGATTGAAAGCAGAGGCATTAATATGTGTTGAGAATTCAACACATAATGCATCCGTTTTACATCTTTTTAGTTAAAATTAGTTTCCTTTTGTTCTCACTTTCAGTCATTTTGATTTATTTCTTTATACTTTTGTTATGGAGCTAAAATATTGTGGTTTAACTTGTTGGGACATAAAAATACAAGCTAACGGAGAATT
>NW_020200734.1:32623-42810 GCF_001531365.2 Cynara cardunculus var. scolymus
GTGTGAGACGGAAAGGTGAGATTTTCAAAACCAAACAAAAGTAGCTAAGTGTTTTCGTAAACAACGTTCCATTGTTTCATTCGAGTTTTTATAAAATTCAAGCACACTTCTTGATGGGTTGATCACTTCGAAAGTGTTAAAGTGCGATGGACTTAGAGATAAGCCATCAATAAGCACGTCAACTTGAATGACATAAGAGGTAGACTTGAGAAAGTTGCCAACAAGGAGACTTGTCATTTATGTTTTTCAAAACTTAACTCCCGACAGGTTGGTCACTCTTCGAAAGTATCAAAGTGTGATAGATTCAAAGATGAACTATCAATAACACGCCAACCCGAATGATATGGGAATCTACTCGAGAGAGTGATTTTTAACAAAGAGATTTGTTTATCCATATATTTTTTTGAAAACACCATCGTGTCACTATCCCCGGTCCGGACACCACATAGAGATATGGGTGGAAAGCTATAAGATAGTGCAATGGTGAAGTCTGAGAGGAATGCCTTCAAAATAGATGGTGGAACTTAGTTTCGAAACACGGCTTGCTATAGCATTCCTATAGCATTGGCTGCTGGAATTTGTGTTTGGGTCTCACCTTAAGTCTYACAYCCTTGCTTCTTTTATATATTATGTATTCTGTTTTAATTCACCTTACAATCAAACAAAAGTCTTGAAAATCGTCATCTGAAATCATCTCTATCATTGGACTCTAATCTAACTTTGGCTACAATCTCTGTGGACGATAATCCGGTACTTGTACCACTTTATTACTTGGGAAAGACGACGTTGGGCCGTATTGTGTACTTGCTTTGTGGCCCAATTTCATTAAGTCTAAAGGTGTGAGATATCACTCCGACCAAGTTTTTGGCACCGCTGCCGGGGATTGCTTCGCTAAAGTTTTATTTTGAGTAAATTAAAAGATTTGATTTTTCTAGTACCATCAGAATCGTTTTTAAAGTGGTGTATGCCACGGTCACAACACGAAGAATTTTTTGAATTTGATCCCGATATTGAGAGAATGTTTCACCATCGGAGGAGGGCTCAAAAAACATTTTTTTCTCTACTCCCTCCAAACATGGCGTTACCTCCCCCAATTATTCCGGAAATACCACATTTGGAAAACCAACCGTCGGGTTTTGAACAAATTCCACCATTCCCGAACTTTCAACAAGGACATCCACATAATCATAATGATAATAATTTGGACACAGAATCGGAACCTAATGAGCACCAAAGAGCACAAACTCCGAACATTATTAATTTGGCAAATTCCAAAAATGGGAGGATCATGGATTATGCTATTCCGGATTTTGAGCAATTAAATTCCAGGATAGTTAGACCACATATGACCACTCTTCATTTCGAACTCAAACCGATAATGTTTCACGTGTTGCAAACGAATGGCCAATTTTCTGGATTACCTTCGGAGGACCCACATTCGCACTTAAAATCTTTTATGGAAATCACAGATGCTTTCTTGATCCCGGGAGTGTCAAATGACGCTCTAAGGGTCACTTCGTGTCCATTTTCTTTCAGGGATCGTGCAAAAGCATGGTTTAACTCTTTAACACCGGGTTTTGTGCCTTCGTGGAGTAACATGGCGGAAATTTTTTTGCGAAAATATTTCCCATCAACAAGGAACGCTAAGTCCAGGAACGAAATCTGTCTTTTTAAACAAATGGACGATGAGGCTATTTCTGACGCGTGGGAAAGGTTCAAAGAGCTGTTGAGGAAATGCCCACACCATGGCATTCCATACTGTATTCAACTTGAGACGTTTTACAATGGGTTAAATCCCATGGCAAAACAAATGCTCGAAGCGACTGCGGGCGGAGCCTTTACAGCTATGACCTATAATGAAGGATATGAAATCCTGGAAAAGATATCAGCCAACAATGGGCACTGGGCTGACCCACGTGCTCAATCACAGAAAAAGACTGCTGGGATACATGATGTAGATGCATATACTGCATTAATAGCTCAGCTTACCTCCATGACCAACATGCTGAAAAATTTAACTTCTGGTCAGGGAGGACAGCAAGCTGCTAATACACCAGTCCCATCAGTCCTATCTGTGCAGTGTGTGTGCTGTGGTGGGGATCATTCATATGAACATTGTACTCATAATTCTGAATCAATAAATTATGTTCATAACCGAGCTAATCCATATTCCAACAATTATAATGCCAGTTGGAGACAACACCCGAACTTTTCTTGGAACAATCCAAGTTTAAATCCACCAGTCCATAAGCAACAAGAAACTTCCAATTTCCAACCACAACATCATGGAAACAGTTCTAACTCTCAGACTCACGAACAAAGTTTTCAGAATTCACAACCACCTTTTCAGACCAAACCTCCTCCACAAACAGAATCATCTTCTTTGGAAGCAATGATTAAAGGACTTTTTGGACATGCACAAGCCCAAAACCAAGCTTTGATAAATCAACAAAGTGCAGCCATCAGGAATTTAGAGACTCAAGTCAGTCAACTTGCGCTTAACCAGAGCAATCGAGCCCCATGTACCTTGCCCAGTAATACAAAGGTCCCTAGAGACCTAGGTAAGGAACATGTGAAAGTAGTGACCCTTAGAAGTGGGAAGGAGTTGGAAAAAAAAGCACAAAAAGATAATGCACCAATTTTGACAAAGGCTGATGCTACAGCATTGGTTCCTGCCAAAGAAAGACCGGTCCTACCCTTAGAAAACTAGGCATTGGAGACCACCACTTCTGTCCCCTCTAGATCAGACTTTCCATTACTCTTTCCTGAGGATGCCTTAAAAAAGTCAAAAAAAACTGAGGTTTTAGAGACCCCTAAGCTTGATACTAAAATTCCATTTGAACCTCCAAAGTGTACCACAAAGACCCAAGGCATTCAAGACCCATCTTGCTCAACACCTCCAAGAAAAAATGTGATAAAACCAGTCCCTCCTTATATTCCTTACCCCCAAAGGTTGAGGAATCAAAAAGAGGAACTGCACTTTAAGAAATTCTTGGATGTGTTCAAAGAATTGCACATCAACATCCCACTTGTTGAGGCAATTGAGCAAATGTCTAGTTATGCTAAGTTTCTGAAGGACATCCTAAGCAAGAAAAAGAAGTTGACTGAATACGAGACTGTAGCCCTTAATGAAGGATGTAGTGCACTTTTGACCAATAGCATACCCCCTAAGCTAAAAGATCCAGGGAGTTTTACCATTCCTTGTTCAATAGGAGGGAAGGAGATAGAGAAAGCCCTATGTGACTTAGGAGCTAGTATCAACCTTATGCCCTTGTCTGTTTTCAACACCTTAGGCATAGGAGAAGCTAGACTGACCACAATCACACTCCAATTGGCCAACAAGTCCATAGCATATCCTAAGGGGAAAATTGAAGATGCTTTGGTACAAGTTGATAAGTTCATATTTCCGGCGGACTTTATCATTCTAGATTTTAAGGCAGATAAGGACATTCATATTATTTTAGGAAGACCATTTCTAGCCACCGGAAGAACTTTGATAAACGTCCAAAAAGGAGAGTTGACCATGAGACTCCAAGACCAAAAAGTTACCTTTAATGTCTTCAACTCTCTAAAGTACCCTGATTACTTGGAAGAGTGTTCAAGAATATCTGAGATAGAGGAAATGTGCTTTGAAGAAGGAATTCAGAAGAACTTTAAGTTGGAARAGGAGTTTGATGAGGAAATAGAAGGAGATGTTGAGGAAATAGAGGAAATAGGAACTGATGTTGTCCGAGTGGATGCTGCAGCATTTGAGCTACTAGAAAATAGTGAGCAAAAAGACTTTACACTGTCCATTGAATCACCACCTGATTTGGAGTTAAAGCAACTCCCATCTCATCTAAAATATGCTTTTCTAGGAGAAGAAGGCAAATTGCCTGTCATTATCTCATCTACCCTAGAATTGCATTAAGAAAAGAAACTTGTGGATATGTTGAAATTGCACAAGAAGGCCTTAGGATGGACCATTGCTGACCTTAAAGGGATTAGTCCCTCCATTTGTCAACACAAGATCATCCTACAAGATAAAAATTTCACTTCCATAGAACCTCAACGAAGGCTAAATCCTGTCTTGAAAGAGGTAGTCAAAAAGGAGATTTTCAAATGGTTAGATGCCAGAATTATTTTTCTGATAGCCAGTAGTTCTTGGGTTAGTCCGGTCCAGTGTGTTCCAAAAAAGGGAGGGTTTACTATCATCATAAATGACAAAAATGAACTTATCCCCACTAGAGGTGTATCTGGTTGGAGAATATGCATGGACTATAGGAGGTTAAACAAGGCTACCCAAAAAAACCATTTTCCACTACCTTTCATTGACCAAATGTTGAATAGGTTAGCCGGAAAGGAGTTCTATTGTTTCTTGGATGGTTATTCAGGGTACAATCAAATAGCCATTTCTCCCGAAGACCAAGAGAAAACCACCTTTACTTGTCCTTATGGCACCTTTGCTTTCAGAAGAATGCCATTCGAACTGTGTAATGCTCCTGCCACCTTTTCATAGGTGTATGATGTCCATATTTTCGGATATGCTTGAAAAATCCATTGAAATATTTATGGATGATTTTTTTGTATATGGGTCATCATTTGACAACTGTTTGGAAAATTTGAAAAAGAGCTTAGAAAGGTGTGAGGAAACAGACTTGGTCCTCAATTGGGATAAATGTCATTTCATGGTCAAAGAAGGAATTGTTCTTGGACACTTGATTTCAAATAGAGGGGTTGAGCTAGATAAGGCAAAGCTTGAAGTAATTGAAAAACTACCCGAACCTACCACGGTTAAAGGAATCAGAAGCTTTTTGGGTCATGCCGGATTTTATAGAAGGTTTATCAAAGATTTTTCTAAAATTTCAAAACCTCTTTGTTTACTCCTACAGCATGACCAAAAATTCAATTTTAATGATGAATGCAGAAATGTATTCAAAACTTTGAAAAAAGCTTTGGTTACCGCACCAATGGTAGTTGCCCCGGATTGGAACAAACCTTTTGAGATCATGTGTGACGCTAGTGATTGGGCGGTAGGTGCTGTGCTAGGACAAAGGAAAGACAAGGTGTTTCATTCAATCTACTACGCAAGTAAGATTTTGAATGAGGCACAAATCAATTATACCACAACTGAGAAGGAATTATTGGCCATAGTTTTTGCTTTTGAGAGATTTAGGTCCTACTTGATGGGAACAAAGGTAATTGTGCATACTGATCACTCAGCCATCAAGTACCTAATCTCAAAGAAAGATGCAAAACCAAGGTTAATAAGATGGGTGCTTTTATTGCAAGAATTTGACTTAGAGATACTGGATAGGAAGGGAGTATAAAATAAAGTAGCAGACCATTTGTCTAGGTTGGAAGAACCCGAGAAAGGAGGAATGGACATTAGTGATACTTTTCCGGATGAAAGAATCCTCTTGATTGACCAACCAAAAACACCATGGTTTGCGGGTTTAGCAAATTTCTTAGCCTGTGGAATAAAACCTTCTGATTACACAGGCCTCATGTTAAAAAAATTCTTTCATGATGCTAGATCTTATTTGTGGGATGACCCGTTTTTATTTAGACTTGGTGCTAATCAGGTGTTAAGAAGATGCGTGCCCGAATCTAAAGTGGCAGCAATCCTGCAGCATTGCCATGATGCACCATACGGAGGCCATTTCGGAGGCCAAAGGACTGCAACCAAGGTCCTACAGTCCAGTTTTTATTGGCCAACCATTTTTAAAGATTCCCACAATTTTGCACAGAGGTGCAACGAATGTCATAGAAGTGGCTCCATTTCCAAAAGAAATGAAATGCCATTAAATGGGATACTTGAAGTTGAATTATTTGATGTTTGGGGGATAGACTTTATGGGTTTTTTCCCTCCATCAAATAATTGCCAATACATACTTGTGGCTATTGACTACGTATCCAAATGGGTGGAGGCTATGACATGCGTGTCAAATGACGCAAAAACTGTGGTTAAATTCCTCCAAAAACATATTTTCACATGGTTCGGTACCCCAAGGGCACTAATTAGTGACGAGGGTACCCACTTTGTGAACAATTTGTTAAAAGGAGTTCTTGAAAAATACAATATTAACCACAGAATTGTCACGGCTTATCACCCACAGACTAATGGTTTGGCAGAGCTCTCTAATAGGGAAATCAAAAGTATTTTGGAAAAAGTGGTTAAACCCAATAGGAAGGATTGGGCATTCAAATTAGACGATGTTTTATGGGCATACAGAACCGCTTTTAAAACACCAATTGGTATGTCTCCATATAAGCTAGTTATCGAAAAGCCTGTCACCTACCTCTAAAACTTGAGCACAAAGCATATTGGGCCATCAAAGAACTCAATATGTCTTTGGATGAAGCCGGAAAGAAAAGAAAGTTACAACTGTGTGAAATGGAAGAACAAAGACAAACGTCTTATGAGAATGCTAAGCTTTATAAGGAAAAGACAAAAAGGTGGCATGATAATAGAATCCATCACCGGGAGTTGAAAGAAGGACAAAAAGTCCTCTTGTTTAACTCTAGGTTGAAACTATTCCCGGGAAAGCTCAAGTCTAGGTGGTCTGGACCCTGTCATTCATAAAGTTTACTCTTATGGAGCGGTTGACCTGATCAACCCGGAAGACAACACGGTGTTTAAAGTGAATGGGCAGCGAGTTAAGGCATTTCATGATGATGTAGCATTCCTAGAGCATTGCTCTGAGAATTGGGCTACACTTTAAATAAAGGTGTTTTCTGGACTTTTCAAAGTCCAATAGTGTTTTAAATATGTTTCCTTTTTATATCTATGTATTAAAGCAGTTATGTTTTATTAGTTTGTTAGTGTGCAGGTTAATTTGGAAAAGATTGTGAGAAAAGTTGATGCTTTGCTGATGCTGTAGCATTCCTGTCCAGATTTCACATGTGAAGTTAGGTGAAAATTTGAGAAAATTAAAGGAAGTACAGTGACATCAGCAGCAGCCTGGAAAAATCAGAAAAGAATTTTTGTCAGCCTATTCTTTTCAATTTTTGTCTCCCATGCAAGCACCACCCACTCCCTCCATAATGATATGCTTTCTTAACCTCCATATAACCGTTTTATCCACCAGTTCTTGACTCAACCGCCATTTTCTTCAAAAGAAAAAGGTGAGGGCTTAATTGAGAAGAGATACTTCATCTTCCCAAGAATCATCATCACCGTCGCCACTCATCGCACCGCCTCTCCATCAAACATCTTTTCTCCTTTAATCTCCTACACTTCAAGAACACCCTCATCTTATCACTTTCTCTAACCTACTATCTATTGAAACAATCATGGCCCATTCGAAGAAACCTGTCATCCGAGACCCACCACCATCGCCGGTGCGAAGAAGTAATCGCCGGCGAGCCGCTACCTCTACTTCGCGACGGACGAGCGAGCCCGAACGGGTAGACCTCGTCGCCAACGGCCTGTCATCATCTCCCCCCTTTTCCCCATCGCCGCCTAGACCACGGTTGGTCACACCCCTCATCGCCGATTCGTCACCTAGGGCTAAGCGTACGACGAGACGACAACCGTCTCCACCACCAGTCGCGAACTCTCCACCCACAGAACCACTACCAACCGTCGATGCTCATCAATCCTCTCCAACTACTGTCGTCGACACCTCTGCTCCAACCTCACCCATTGCACCGGCGATTGAAAACCCTCGTGTGGGTATTGAGGTAAMTTCTGTTTTGAGCCCTAATTTGGTAGAGGGACATACTACTTCTGATTCTTCAGAGGGGGAAGAAGATTTTACACAAATGCAAACACCATCCCCCACTGATTTGAATAACACAAAAGTCTATCTTTTGACTTGGTATGATCACCCTTGCACCCACTTGCCTGAGCCTACTGTTTTGGTCGATTCTACTCCTCACATTGGTGAGGCTGCCCACTTTGAATATGATCATGGTACACCACTTACTTGGGAGGACACATCTGATTCCCCAACAGTAGAGATGGATTTGGAAGCCGACTTAAGAGGTATAACCACTATACCCACAAAGAAAAGAAAAGGGCTAGGGAGAGTGTTTGCAACTAAATCCAAAGTGGTATAGCCCCCTAGAAAACGAGCAAAACGTACTCCTGTACCTTCTATTCAATTACGGCACACGGCCTTTGCACCACGTAAATCATCCCGAAAAGGATCATCAAGGCAGCCCGAGGTAGCCGATCCATCTGGGGTAAAGTCCAAGCCTAAGCCCAAAACCATTACGAGGCCCCAGATGCCTTTCGATGGTTTCAGTTCAGAAAAGGCACGAGAAATGTTTGACAAATTTAGGAACAAGAAGGTGTTGCCCGACAAGGGATTTGATCAAAGGAGCGTCGAGGAATTTGGATTTATACGGGAGATCAATGACAAGCACGGTTGGCAAACATTGTGTGAGGTAAAGAATTCTTTTAATTTAACGTTGATAAAAGAATTTTATGCGGAGGCTTGTGTTTTTAGTACCACCAAACTCAAAGTAAGGGGTGTTAAGGTCAGCTTTTCGGCTAAGGCCATAAACAGACTTTTAGGCCTATCACCCCCGAGAAAAACTGAGTATGGTACCCTCTCCCTCAAAGCATCCCAAGCTAAATTAGAGGAGATTGGTAGAGAGTTAGGAAAGCCCGGAGCCACATGGGACTCCCACAGCAATTACATGTTGAGATCTTTTAGGGCTTCAAACTTGACTCCCGACGTGAATGTTTGGATGAATTTTATTCGACACTCTCTCCACCTGACAACTCATGATAGCTCCATTTCGGTTGAGAGAGTTATTCTACTATATTGTGTAGTTATGGGTAAATCAATTGATGTGGGGGAGGTTATTGAAAAGGCCATCCTCTATTGTGCGAGGAGGAATCAAGGGAAATTATTTTTCCCGGGCCTACTTAACAAATTGTTGTTGCAAGCGGGGGTGCCTCATTATACAGATGACTTAATGATCAAAGAGAGTGAGGAGAAGTGGTCAATCGATATGAAAGCAGTATCATGGCTAAGAGAGAGAGGTGACCGAGGAAGGGAACACACAGGGATGACGAGGGTTATGGAGGATTTGTTCGCACAGGGAAGCAACTTGATGGACTGTTTGATGGACCACCGGACTGAAATGGTAGAGAAGATTGATGGGATGCAAGATGAGTTGATGGAACAGTTAAAGGAAGGTGAAAGAAAGGCAAAGAAGAGGTTTAAGAAGTTGAAAGAGGAGCTGGAAAAGGGAGCTGGTGGTAAGATCAAGAAGCTGCAAAAGAGGTTGACACACTACAAGGAAGAGAATGCAAGGCTAAAGGAGCAAATCAACGCGGCTGTCCGGAGCACACAGCCTACTCCTTCGGAGTAGGGCAAGTTCTACCACGTACTTTATTTTATATATTTGAGTCGGGAATAGTTTTTAAATAGTTTTTAGCCTTATTATTTTTTATGCATGATCACTTGAGTTGAGTCATATGCACATGAGTTCATAGCTTGAATAATTATTCGGATTACTTGTCATTCACCCAATTCACTTTGTTCAAAACTGGGACTAGCAAACCACTTTTTGGGAAAATACTTTGATCACACAACTCACAATAGGAAATGATTTAGGCCTTCTTTTCTATACTCATATTAAGCCGTTTTGCACCCTTTCAAACACTTTCTACCCATAAAGCGCCAATGAAAAGTCTCATAGGGGCTATGTGTTTTAAAATAGCACAATAAAAAGTTCCATATGGACTATGTGCACACTCCAATCAAAAGAGGCCAAAGTGCCCAAAAATTTGAAAAAATTCATATGTTGAGTATAAAAGGAAAAAGGCAATGGGAGAAAAGAAACGCCTGAGCGAACAAAGAAAAGGGAATGCTAGTCTATGGTTCACATAAAATGATTTGGTTTTGAAYAACTCATCTTGGATTTATGAAAGGCTATGAACCTCATGTTGGGTATAACTCTTGTTGGGTTGGCACTTAATGCCTTGATCATGCAAATTTTTGTATAAATTGAGTCTTTTTATTTGTCTTTCAATTGCTTCGGGACAAGCAACGGTTTAAGTTTGGGGGTGTGATATGTGTTGAGAATTCAACACATAATGCATCTGTTTTACGTCTTTTTAGTTAAAATTAGTTTCCTTTCGTTCCCACTTTGAGTCATTTTGATTTATTTCTTTATACTTTTGTTATGGAGCTAAAATATTGTGGTTTAACTTGTTGGGACATAAAAATACAAGCTAACGGAGAATT
>NW_020200734.1:43510-58098 GCF_001531365.2 Cynara cardunculus var. scolymus
TTGGGTGTGAGACGGAAAGGTGAGATTTTCAAAACCAAACAAAAGTAGCTAAGTGTTTTCGTAAACAACGTTCCATTGTTTCATTCGAGTTTTTAAAAAATACAAGCACACTTCTTGCCGGGTTGATCACTTCGAAAGTGTTAAAGTGCGATGGACTTAGAGATAAGCCATTAATAAGCACGTCAACCTGAATGACATAAGAGGTAGACTTGAGAAAGTTGCCGACAAGGAGACTTGTCATTTATGTTTTTCAAAACTTAACTCCCGATGGGTTGGTCAATCTTCGAAAGTGTCAAAGTGTGATAGATTCAGAGATGAACTATCAATAACACGCCAACTCGAATGATATGGGAATCGACTCGAGAGAGTGATTTTTAACAAAGAGATTTGTTTATCCATATATTTTGAAAACACCATCGTGTCACTATCCCCGGTCCGGACACCACATAGAGATATGGGTGGAAAGCTATAAGATAGTGCAATGGTGAAGTCCGAGAGGAATCCCTTCAAAATAGATGGTGGAACTTAGTTTTGAAACACTGCTTGCTATAGCATTCCTATAGCATTGGCTGCTGGAATTTGTGTTTGGGTCTCACCTTAAGTCTCACACCCTTGCTTCTTTTATATATTATGTACTCTATTTTAATTCACCTTACAATTAAACAAAAGTCTTCAAAATCGTCATCTGAAATCATCTCTTTCATTGGACTCTAATCTAACTTTGGCTACAATCTCTGTGGACGATAATCCGGTACTTGTATCACTTTATTACTTGGGAAAGACGACGTTGGGCCGTATTGTATACTTGTTTTGTGGCCCAATTTCATTAAGTCTAAAGGTGTGAGATATCACCCGACCAGGCATCAGCATAAAAAATGTTCGATGATACTAGCACTATTTAGAAGATAAAGATAAATCATTAAGATAAAGGAAAATTGTTGATAAATACATAATTAGATTAATATCCTTAACGATTCCTTTTCATTTCTTCTAAATTTATATATATATATATATATATATATGGGAAAAATGCGCAAAATAGCAACCTACTTTTACAAATTTCCTTATTATAGCATTCTACTTTCAGTTTTTCTTATTACAACAATGTACTTTCAAAATATTTTTTATTAGGGCATTGTACTTTCAAAAATTTACCCATTATAGCATTGGGTAACCTGTTACCTTTAATTTACTCATTATACCAGATTTCTTTGCCACCTCATCGTCCATGTAGGCTGTCCACTTGTACGATAATGCTGACATGACATTTTTTATTACAACATTGTACTTTCAAAATTACTTTATTATAAGATCACCAATTTCTATTACAACATTATACTTTTAATTTTAATATTTTTATCATTTAAACATTGTAAATTTAATGGCAAAATGCGCAAAAAATATAATATCATAAATTAAACATGTTTATAAAAGATCACTATTTCACGAATAAAAATATCCAAAAAAAAACCATTCATTCATCGAGTTCATCGTAAATTTCATGGCTTACTTTGTAATACCAAACCTAAACATGTAGACATATTTTCAACAAAAAAAAAATCCTATTCACATTCGTCTAACAATGTTATTTAATCAAGTGGAACCGCCTTGTCACAACTACTACCTTCTCCATCTTTCTCAACGGTATTTTTCCGTAGGTTGTTCAAGATTATCCTTTTACTTGGCCTCCTTTTTTTTTTGGGATGAGCTTTGGTCGTGATTCCACTTTAGATGGTTCCTGTACAAATTAGTGAACAAATTAGTATGCAATTGATATATAAAATTAGTATGAAACTCGAAGATTTTACATTACCTTTCTAACATCCCTTTGTGAACCCGTTCCGCCTCGTGCACCCCTTTTACTGCTTTGTCCATGTAAATATCCCATCTTTAGTTAATTTTTTGTGTGTTAAAAGATCGCAATTGGCTGTTTCTAATCTTCTATGGCGTCAGTTTGGTAAGTTCATAACTCTTTGCCTCAATATAAGATTTAACACAATCTCTTTAACTTTTAATTGTGTAATTAGGGGCCGTTTACCAAACACTTACCCGGTAAGTGCTTACCGGTAAAATTTAACACTATTATTTACTTACCGGGTAAGATTTTAGTCCACTAAAACGACATCATATGCAACAATTTACCCGGTAAGCGCTTACCATGGTAAGAGTCATCGCCCTCACTTACCGGGTAAGACTTTTGAACCTTGTCTCGCTCTTACCAGGTAAGATTCTTGGTCTTTACCATATTCATGCGGTGAGGTAATGTTACTTGTTAAGCGCTTACCTGGGTAAGCGTTTGGTAAACGGCCCTTAGTGTGTGCTCAATATTTCCAACTTATATATTGTACACACGATAGTCTTGGTAACGAAGAGAATGAGTAAGAGTAATCTGTCGAGTTGCATTAATATTCTACCAGAAAAGCCATGCGCACACAAGATGAGCAGATTACAGGCAATGTTCTACCAGAAAAGCCATTTAGGTATCATAATATTTCTTTGATTCTTCTGTTACATCATCTACCTAGAGAATTAAGGAACAGAACATGTTCCCATTGTCTCTGTTTATTTTGGATTACTTTGGGTCTCCACACTTTGGCATGCAGGATGGAAGTTTCCTATTATAAGTTATGAACTTATGATGGCAAAAGCTTTTTTTATGTTTGACATAGTTAGCAAAGGAAATGGYCCTTTTTTGCTCTRAAACTATTGGTAAACTTGAAACAGTTTTATGCAAACTTGCTTGTTACATTAGTATGACAACCTTGAATGTTGCAATGAATTATATTCGGGTGAATTCCATCTAAGAAGCAAGAAACAGAACAGGAATTCGTTGATTGATTAGTGTTTGTTCTTTTAGTTTCTAGTGGTATTTATTCGAGTCACCAATCAATGAGCATGATCAATTGGCTCTTTATTCAACTCCATATACACAGGCTACAGTGTGAAAATGAAGAAAAATACCACATGGAATTGGTTATTAAGCAGTCCACACAATACTCAGTGCCAGATTTTGTGCTCATATGACAGTTGAAGTACACATAACTGCTTTCAGCAAGCTTGTGCATTTTATTAATGAAAATACAACAAGTTCTTGATGGTAACAATCTTAAATCAAATATTAGTACTTGGGGACTGGCCGATCTTTTCTTCTAGTGGGTTTTTAGAGATGTCAAGAAGCTGATTTCACTTTATCATAGTTTAGCCCGTTTTAAAGTTTAACGCTGTTTCGTTTTAAATATATATTTCTTGATACTGTGTGGTCCATGATAATAAGGAAAAGTAACTAAAGGAACCTGCACGATTGTTTTTTGTATGTGCAGGTATTAGRTGCAAATCCTATTCAAYGGATGTCCTTTTACTAGATATCAGAAGCAATKGATGAATGCATCAGTCTAAGATAAGATAAGAAAGCTACTTTTATAGTATTGGAGCAACATTCATAGTACATGCAGCATAATCAAACCTAAGATAAGAAATCCCGTAGATAGATAGATAGCCATGGCTTCTATTAGTAACCAATACTAAAACAGAAAATGTACATATACATTGCTGTAAAACATATTAAACTTACCTGTTGAAACAGGATGCATGATGAGGAAGTCGATGAGATTGAGTCGATTAGGGTTTAGATTTGATAAGGAATAAGATGGTGAGGGTCGATTAGGTCAAAGAGGAAGACGATGTGTGCGATTGAGGGATTGAGGGAATGTGGGTGAATGAACAGTCATCAGGAAGAAGAAGAGAAGGAACAGTCTAAACATGAGAGGGATTGACGTTTTTCATTTTCAAAAAATTGCTTTTAAATTTTTTTTAAATGATACGTAGGATATCCATGTGTAATATGTTATCCTACATGGTTTCCATGTCATTTTAAATTTGACACGTCAACAAAGAAAAACCTGTTCAAAAGGTAACAGGTTATCCAATGCTATAATGGGTAAAATTTTGAAAGTACAATGCTCTAATAAAAAATACTTTGAAAGTGCATTGTTGTAATAAGAAAAACTGAAAGTAGAATGCTATAATAAGAAAATTTGTAAAAGTAGGTTGCTATTTTACGCATTTTGCCCTATATATATATATAGACACACACACACACACATACCCGTTGCAAATTTTCGTTATGAATAATGACAAAGGAAAGTGGTGTGTCCATTTGTCATCATTCATCATTAATAACGAACGTGAATTATATAAGTAAGGGTTCAAACAAGAACACCTCCATTTTTTGAAAATGCATTTGGGGTCTCCAAGTTATTTGACACAAAATAAAAACTAGAATAAATGAAAATAATTCATAAAGGGTACTAATGGTGTGTATTAAAATTTATTTTTGAGGATGAGTAATTGAATTGTTATCATACTTCTTGTAACTTCTTCTATAACATCCTAAACTTATAAGGTATCATGATCGAACTTGTATATAAATTCAAGCTTGGCTCATGGATAATTCGAGTTTAAAGAGTTCAAATAACTCATAAACATCTATTAAAACTAAGTGCAATTCCAGAGTTCAAATAACTCGAATTATGTTCAGTAAAAAGGTTTGGTTCAGATTAACCTAAAAACTATTAATACATACAAACTCAAAAATCTAAAAAAGTATTTGAATTGAGTTTTTACAAACCCAAACATAACTCGTACATTTCGAGCTCATTTTTATACTCGAGCTTCGATAAAAGTTAACTCGATCAAATTCATATTGAGTTTGAACATGAATTATTCGATAAAGTCTCCTTTCCAGAAGTAACCCGGAAGGTTTATTTAAACCAGTTTTTGTTTATTTGCAAAAGCGACAATTGTTGGTAGCTCCGTTCATTATCTCTTAGGTTTGTTCTTCATTGGTCATTAATTTGAGTCCCTTTGGCATCATTGGAGGTTTTATCAACTGTTAATTTCAAGGTCCTATAAAACTAATTGAGATATGTCGCAAACAAATTTGAATATCTATAGTTTTTGTGTCCTACTAGATTGCCAACTTTACTGATGAAACTTATTAAGTTTAACTTTGTCCTAATAACTTACTGTAATAGCATTGTATATGACATATATATTGGTCCTAAAACAAAAAGTCCATCCTAAGCACTCTATAACGATGCCTAATGACTATTGGGTGTCCTAAAAACCTCATGGTCCAACGGTCAACACTAAAAATGAACGAGGATGGATAAGTAAAAGTCAAGTATCTTGTGTTGAAATAAACATGAGAATTCACTGAAAAAGGTCAAACTAACACTTTGTATAGCAATATTTTTCCTTCAAAACAATTAACTCAAAATTCAAGACTACTGATCCATAAGTTTTCAAAACGTTATTACTAAAAATATTATATAAATTTATATCTGACTTACTTAACTTTATCATATTTGGAGGGTCGAGTAATTGAGCTCAAGCCAAATACAGTTTGAGATCAATTAAAATATCTAGTGATCAAGTCATATGACATTTGTTTGTGCATGTCTTTACTCTAAGTTTAACTAAAAACTGATTGATGAGCTTCCTAAAAAGGGAAAATCACCAAAATAGCTCATTTATATGTATTGTATTAACAAAATAGCCACTTTTCAATGATTTTTCATAAAATTACCAATAGGATCGCCCTCGGGGGCGATTTGGCCCCTATTTTGTCCTCTGGTGATGAAAGGGGTCCCACATGTATTTGATATAGGTGACAAAAATCATATATTTATCTGAAAAAGGGGGGATCGCCCCCACCTAACCTAGGATCCCCCCCCGGGCGATTTGACCCCTATTTTGTCATCTGGTGAGGACATTCTATGACGCACCGATTTGATTATTCAAGGGTGTTTTTTGAGGCACAGGGGGAGATTTTGGTCCTATATAAATGTTCTAGTAATAATATATATGTTTTACAAAAAGTCTTGGACTCATTCCTCCTCACAAAATATCACTATATATAGCTTGTGACCTCTCATTCATTTTTCTTTGCACCTCACTTCTATTCTCATATCTTCTAAATTGACAAAGGAAAATGCGAAGTTTTCAAACACTTCTACTCTCACAACACTTAACCCTTAACCCTTAGCACAATCTACCATCAAAACCCTTAACCCTTAAACACAATCTACCATCACAACTCTTAACTCTTAAACACAAATATGAAATCACGTCAAAGTGATAATGGTTCCGTGTAAGTTCAAAGTGGCGGTTTATTCCAGATGATAAATGGTGCAATAGAGTATATGTCGTTAACATCCCCTCACGTATATTACATTTGCCTTCGCCAATAACACATTCTGGTTTGGTTAAACGTGTTGCAAAAAGTTAAGTTTATGTAGTCCTTTTAGGTTACTTCATAAAAATAATTCCAGTTCCAGTCAAAAGTTATTTTATCTAGACGACGATGATGTGGTGATGTTCCAGAATTTTATTCATCAAAGTTTACCGAAAATTTTGACACTCTTGTTGTCGACAATGGTGGTTATGGTGGAAATCCATCAAGTGCCGAAATCCCTCAATCAAGTTTTTTTTTCCTGACAGTAGTTGTGCAAACCCATACGGTTCTTTTTGATCAATCAAACATGTATTTTTTTACCCCGGTGGTAGTGGTGCAAATCCCTACGGTTCTACCGGAATCAATGAATCAGGTTATTTCTTCCCTGGTGGTAGTGAAGAAAATCCATATTTTGCTGCCAGATTCAATTAACCAAAAAGTTTCTTCCCCGGTGGTAGTGGTGCTCATACCTATAATGTTGTTAGAATCAATCAACATGGTGCTGCCGTAGTCAATGAACGTGATATTCAACTGACTAATAATTTTGAACCAATAAATCATGTTGATCATGATAAGTATTTTGTTCAAGATATGAACCAGTCTCCTATACGGTCTTCCAACTAGTTTCTATCCAGACTCCAAAATAGTCAAAACCGTTGTGGGAGGTAAATATGGATGAAGACGTATCTATTGCAGCAGAAACTTTGAAGATAACCGAAGACGATAACTCAGATGATGAATAAATCCATCCGGTAAGGAATAAGGTATGCCCGACCCAACACCTTGCCCAACCCCTGTTATCGAACCTAGACAGGGAAACATTTTCTACCAACCTACATCTCATGTAAAAATTCTCCAAACCTTTGGCCCGAAAGAAGCACTAAAGCTCGCATTGGGATTAAAATGTGTTATAAAGGTTAAAAAAACCAACCAAACACCGCTACGAGGCGGTGTGTCACTCCTTTATGGACTGTAATTGGCGTTTAGTGGCGGTTATTATCGATGATACCAATATGTTTTAGGTTCGAAAATTACATGAAGAACACACTTGTTCAAGGTCCCAAGTTCACCCAAACCACCGTAATGTGAATAAAAATGTTTTAGGTCATATATTGGCAGGGAGTTTGAAGGATTATAAGAGAGTGTACCATGGAAAAGAAATCATGGAAGATGTGAACCAATTGTTTAACATTAGCATTTCCTACAGCCAAGTATGGCGAGCAAAAATGTATGCCTTATAACTATTGAAGGAGACCCCTGAATCGTCTTTTAACCTACTCTCGGTTTATTTTCACAATATGAAGATAGCAAATTCGGAGACTGTGACAGAAATAGCTCTTAATGCATTAAGACGATTCGACATGTTGTTTGTCGCACTCGGTTGTTCGGTAATAAGTTTCGTTATATTCTTAAATTCATAATTTAATTTCATGTTTTGAAGTTTATATGTGTAACCTTGTTCATCTGCAGATTCACTTGTTTCTAGGACATCTGCGACCGCTTCTTATAAAAGACGGTGCCCATCTGAAGGGGACATACGTAGGCACCATGTTATTAGCGGTCGACATGGATGGAAAAACAACCAGATCGTACCCATTGCAATGGGAGTTGGGAAGACAAAAAGTGGCCCGTCATGGACATGGTTTTTATATAAGTTGAGATAATGTATCGGTGAAGTGGCTAATTTAACCTTCGTAACCGATAGGACTGCCTCTATTGAGTTGGCCATAAGAACGGTATTTCTCAACATGCACCACGGAATTTGTTGTCGGCATTTGAGCCAGAACTTGCGTCTAACCTCGAGTAGAGACAAAAGAAATAGATAGATGTTCTAGGAGGCATGCAAAGCTTATAGGGTGTCGGACTTTGAAGCTACAACGGATTTGATGCGGCACAATCTACCTAATGCCGCTCAATATCTTGTGGAAGTTGGTTACGCTAGATGGGCAAAATCGCACTTCCCTGGATTGCGTTACAGTGCAATGACTTCCAATAGTGTCGAGTCCATCAACTCAGTAACCCGGTTTTCACGTTACCTACCGATAACAATGTTAGTTGAATTTTATTGGGCAACATTGCAACAATGGTATTTTATACGTAGACATAACGGGGGTAAATTTATATCCAAAACTATATGTATGATTATGTAACATAAATTAATGTTATCATTTATTTGCAACGCAAATGATAAATGTCATGACACCTTGGGCGGAGGCAAAAATAGAAAAGAGAATCTATATGACTGCAACAAGGAGGATATTTCCCATTAGCGAGTTGTTGTTTGAAGTTGATGACATGTATAAGAACGGAAAGTGCAATTTGCATGCTAAGACTTGTACATGCATGCAATGGCAACTTTCTGGTATACCTTGCGGTCATGTAATATTTGTTGTTCGACGTTTAGATATTCAAAACTGCAGTCAATTTTGTTTGATTTGTTTCAACTCCAATTCTTGTTGGGCAACATACGAGGAGGAAGTAAATCCTTTTCCACTAGAAGCTGAATATGTGTTGTCCAACAAACGTATGACCGTCCTACCACTTCCCATGGACATACAAAACTCTGGCAGACCACGGAACCGTGACTGTATCCCATCACAAGACGAGGAAGCGATAGTGAAAATTTGCAGCTGATGCCACCAGAGTGGACATTTTTGTTATAATTGTCCAAGTCTGATGCCAACTCCTAGGTCGACGCTCGGAACTTCAAGTAGTTTTCGAAGATCAGTTAGTCAAACAACATATTATGGTCCGTCTCAACCTGATGCTACACAAGACTATGTATTTGATACTTAGGATTTAAGTAAGTAAATGTTTTTATAATCCAAAAGTTTTGTTGTTTGAATAATAAATGGCAGTTTGACTTCAAATACATAAACAATAACTATTAGTACATGAACATTCCAAAAGAATATCAATGAAAACAACAACATTAATACATAACATTACCATAAGAACATCAATGAAAACAACAACATTAATACATAACATTACCATAAGAACATCAGTGAAAACAACAACATTTATACATAAACATGCTCGCTAAATCCCTTCCAGATACAGTTGTTTACAACATTCAATCCAGTATTGCTTTTCAATTATCATTTCCTGCATAACGGATACTCTATGTCCTTCACACGGTTTTCCTCAGCTCAAATCTCGTTTTGCAATTTCTTTATAGTTTTCTTCTTCTCTTTGATCGTTTCCTCCATTTTACTCTGCCTCTCCCTGTTACTCCACCATTTATCACTGATCTCCTTGATCTCCGCTTCAGTTTTTTCTATGGATTTCTTCATCCTGGTTGGCATGATTTGAGAAGACAGAGGGCCTGATGATGACGGGTTTCCATCCATTTCTTGCAAGAAGTGGACAAGTAGTTGTAAGATTAAATATAGTCGGTATGAAGTTGTGATTTTTGGTTTCATGAGGCATCCTATTTATGCACTATCGCCTCCTACCCTTAGAGTTGTTATAGTGTTGTAAAATCGTGTCATAAAGTTTCCATGGACTTGTTAAATCGTGTATGACAATATTCGTCATAAAAACGTATAAGATTCGTCCAGAAAGCCTGACCTCTAGCTTTCTATTTATGCACTATCATTCTCTACCTCTAGAGTTGTCATAGTGTGGTCAAATCATGTCATAAAGTTGCCATGGACTTGTTAAATTGTATATGAAAATATTCATCGTAAAAGCTTACAAGATTAGCCTGAAAAGCATGACCTGTACCCCTAGAGCTGTCATAGTGTGGTTAAATCATCTCATAAAGTTGTCATAGACTTGTTAAATTGTGTATGATAATATTCATCATAAAAACTTACAAGATTCTACCGGAAATCCTGACCCCTAACCCTCCTAATTATGCACTATCACCCCCTACCTTAGAGTTGTCATAGTGTTGGTATGTCAGATGCCATGTATACAAGCCTCATGGATATTAGTTTTAGGTATCCAAATTTTCAACCAAATGCAAAATCCAGTGTTGGATATTGTGGTTCTTTTTTGGTCCCAGCATATGGAGCATGATAACGAGGTAGACACGTACTGCATCATCGTCTGATATATCTTTATTATTTAAGTCGATTAATTTATTTCTAAAATGATCGACTCTAATATTATCATGTTTGGTTATATTACCAAACAATCTTATAATAATCAATGGGATGGTACAATGTGGCGGGCGAAGATCCCGCCCAAATCAGAAACTCGTGATCAAACAGAACTCATGTCTGTTGAACCGTAAATTGAACCCTCCAACATGATAATATATTTCTTCAGATTGAGAAGAGAAAGAGGGGGTCCTCACATTGTATCATCCAATTAATTAAGAAGAAATCTAAATAGTGGTTAGATATATCTAACCATTCGCCGAAACATGTATCTCTTAACATGTTTAACCTACTTGGATTAGTTAATAATATTTCGTTTATTTTTTTAATATGGAAGTTTAAGCCCTCAACGTTCATAATGACTGGTAGAAAACCTGTCAAAAATTAATTCAAAAATTAAATGTTGTACAAAATTAATCTAAACAAAATTAAAATATAGATTATTAACTTAAATACTAGACAAAAAATAGATTTTTAAGTTCAATTAAAAAATACAACTTTTTATCGGTTGTTCCCTGGTGGTAGGTGGCGGCAGACAATGATCGGTGGCGGCAGACAATGATCGGTGGCGGCAGACGGTGGTAGACGTCGGAGGTGTACAATGGTAGGTGGCAGCATACGATGGTGGACGCCGGAGGTGTATGGTGGTAGGTGACGGTAGACGATGGTGGACGCCAGAGGTGGCCGGTGGTAGGTGGCGGCATATGGTGGTGGATGTCGGTGGACGGTGATCGATGGTCTACGGTGATCGGCGATTGATGGTCGTGGGACGGTGGTCAGTGATCGGTGGTCGATGGACGGTGATCGGTGGTTGAGGGGGATCGAAATGCCGGAGGAGGTGTGTTTCTATATGCTCAGTGGTGGATGTCGGTGGGGATGGTTATAATGATCCCCTTCGACGGCCTATTTATATAAAACGTTACGTAATAAGACAAAATAGATCGTCAAATCGTAGGCCACTAAATGGCAAAATTAGGGTCAAATGACTCAAGTCGCCCCCTAGGGGTGATCCAAGGATGTGGATAGGTGGGGGTGATCCTGGCATTTTTCAGATATAATATCTGATTTTTGTCCCCCAAATCAGATACAAATAATTTTTTTCGTATCAACAATTATTAAAAAATATTAATGTTCATTGGTATTTCATAAAAAATATATTTTTTATAAGAAAATATAAAAACATTCGTTGGTTCATTTATGCGTTTAAAAAAGTAGTAAAAATTATAAAGTTTGACGTGATTTCAAATTGTGTTATGGGTTGTGATGGTAGATTGTGTTTAACGGTTACAAGTTGTGAGAGTAAAAGCGTTTGATTTTATAGAGAAAATTCGTAATATATATATATATATATATATATATATATATACACACGCACACACTACATTTGGTCCTGAAACTGACAAAATACAAGTTAAAATCGTCCCTCGTTTATTGAAAAACACCCCTTAATTCTTAGATTAGTGTGTTATAGGATGTCCTCGCTAGTAACAAAATAGCTGTCAAACTTTGGTCAAATCGCTCCCAGGGGCGATCCTGTGGTAGGTGGTGCGATCCCTATTTTTCAGATAAATATCTGATATTTGTTTCCCAAATCAGATACATGTGGGACCCCTTCCATACTTTTTTGGTCCCCCCAATGGTCAAATCGCCTCTCGGGGGCGATCCTGGTGGTTATTTTGTGAAAAATCGTTGAAAAATGGCTATTTGTTAATACAATACGTATAAACAGGCTATTTTGGTATTTTTCCTTTACAAGATATTGGCGACCGAATGTTTTTTATGTTTCAGTTTGAATTTGTTTATTTACTTAACATACTCATTACCTTATATTAATTTTGGTACACAAGTCTTCTTAATTAATTTTGCTTTATTCTTGAACATATTAAAGGTGTGCAGTATTCATTCTCGGTCATCAAAATCGAAAAACTAAACCAAGACGGAATCTAAATCCAAAGGGAATTGGGTATTGTTCAGCAATAATATTAGGTTTATAAGTTACCACAATGCTTAAGTGTCTTAATACATCGTTTAATAGAACTTGAGTTTATATGAAAAAACAATATATCTGAAAGTATTGTAATAAGCTTTTATAATAATTTTTAAACAAACTATCATATTAGCCAAGTCACTTTTGACAATTGTACTACGAGCATGTCTTTTTATAGAACACATGTTTTTGTAAGACATCTTTCAAGTAGTATACTATAAAATACAGAAAACGACGTTCTATTTTAAAAATGTTTCAAAAACATCCTATAAAGTTATTGTAACGCTTTTAGGTATGTGTTTTTTTTTTTATTGTTTGGTTCTATAAAGTTAAGTCTTATAAAGCAGTCTCTTAGGATACATAGACATTTTTTACTGCCTATAAACTTAATTTTTTTATAATAAGTTTATTTCCCTATTCAAAAATCAGTTCGTAGTTAGGTTTAAAATTGTAACTGTGTTACTTTTTCTATTTTTCAAACCTGAAACGACATTGCTTTAAATACGTATTTAGGGATCGTTTACTAAACACTTACCTTATTAGCATTTACATGTTCAATTACCTTATTGAGTGATCATAACAAGGACTACAAAAATCTTATTCGAAAAGAAGAAGATAAGGATTGAGAGTCTTACCCAGTATTCAAAAAGACGTATCATGACGTGATATGCAGCAAGGCGCATCTTCGTCGTTATGCTAAAACCTATAGCATGTCTAGAAGGCATGACTTATGCCACGATGCGTGTTTTTTACAGGATGTGGTTTTTTTTTTAAAATATTATTTTTTAATCTTGAATTTCACCTTTTTTTAAAAAATTTATCTGATCACATCACTCACAGTTTCACAAATTCAAAAACATCACAAACCATGATCAAACAAAGTTGTAAAATTACTTTTATAAGTTCTATTTCGAATATGTAGTTAAAGACTATTTTTATTATAATAATCTTTATCATTTTACTTATTTTGATATGAATATAATTTTTTTAAATCATTATCTAATTGAATAATTTATTTTCTCCAGCTCATAAGCATAATTTTAAGTTTAACTACTGGGATTATATCCAGAGTTTTTCTAATGTTTTGCTTTACGAAAATGAGAACAAAAGACATTCTTGGTTCTTAAAGATTTGTGAAAACTGCTTTCACACACCAATTCCTAATTGGTTTTTTCACCTGGTGGAAAAATTTTGGAACCTCTCCTGAAATTTTCCCAAATCATATGAAAAGTCATATTAAAAATTGGATGTTATATTCTACAACAGTTAATAACTGTAAAAGTCTTTATGTTATTGAAGATAGCAACATTTGCTTATTCTTTATAGAATTTGGTATCCCATGGATCTGGAAATGGAAACCAGTTTTTGGTTATACTGATATGATGATACCCTGTATTAAAAGACAAGGCCTTACAAAATATTGGGACAAATTAGATTGCATTTGTCCAGGTTCTACTCTTATAGAGGGATCAGATCTTTATGAGACCATTGAAAAGAAGACTCAGCATTACAAAAAGGAATTTGAGCTTCAGAAACAAGCCAAGGAGGATTCAGAAATTCCTAGTCCTTTTCAACAGCTTTCTCAAAAATATGCAGGAACTCTTTCTAAAGATGAGATTGTCGATCTTTATATAGAAAAGATGAAGAAAGACCTATATGAAAATATAGGACCTTGTCAGAAGAAAAACAGAAGTTTTGATTTCTCCAGTCATTAACTGATAATCTCTTTCAATAACATTAATAAAATGTTTAACATGAGTATAGATAAACTAGGGAATGAAAGAGAAAATATTATTTTCCTTTTTGCAGAATTCATAGAATTCATCAGAAAAACCCTGAATTTCAGGTCTGCTAAAACTTTCTATATACCAAGTTCTGAAAGGAGCCCATTTTTCATTACCATAATAATCTTTGCAAACAACCTGTCTAGCAGGTGACCAGTAGTGAAATCAATCTTTTCACCTTCAAGAAACCAAGCTCTTTGAGATGTATTAATCATTAAAAACTAAATACTGAAATCAGACATGGTCTCTATAATCCTTTTGGGTTTGTGAAAACTGGAACTACCTGTACTATTCATGGTATTATCATGGACAATTCCATTTCTATGAACTTTAAGTTCATCTATGTGATCTTCTAAGGAAGATCCTGGTTCTTCTTGTTCAAAAGGGTGAGTCTCAGCAGTTTCTCTAAAATAAGAGGTAGAAATTCTAGAGGGCTGAGATATATATATATATATATATATATATATATATAC